>NC_081402.1:2419427-2596927 GCF_030684315.1 Stegostoma tigrinum
GGAGCATCGGAGGGAGTTGTCGAGGGGAGAGGCGGAGGGAGTGTAGGGGACCATCGAAGGGAGTTTTCGAGGGGAGAGCGGAGGGAGTGTAGGGAGCATCGGAGGGAGTTGTCGAGGGGACAGCGGAGGGAGTGTCGGGACCATCGGAGGGAGTTGCCGAGGGGAGAGCGGAGGGAGTGTAGGGACCATCTGAGGGAGCTGTCGAGGGGGAGAGCGGAGGGAGTGTAGGGGACCATCGGAGGGAGTTGTCGAGGGGGGAGAGCGGAGGGAGTGTAGTGACCATCGGAGGGAGTGTAGGGACCATCGGAGGGAGTTGTCGAGGGGGAGAGCGGAGGGAGTGTAGGGACCATCGGAGGGAGTTGTCGAGGGGGAGAGCGGAGGGAGTTTAGGGACCATCTGAGGGGAGCTGTCGAGGGGGAGAGCGGAGGGAGTGTAGGGACCATCGGAGGGAGTCGTCGAGGGGAGAACGGAGGGAGTGTAGGGACCATCGGAGGGAGTCGTCGAGGGGGAGAGCGGAGGGAGTGTAGGGACCATCGGAGGGAGTTGTCGAGGGGAGAGCGGAGGGAGTGTAGGGACCATCGGAGGGAGTTGTCGAGGGGAGAGCGGAGGGAGTGTAGGGACCATCGGAGGGAGTTGTCGAGGGGAGAGCGGAGGGAGGTGTAGGGACCATCGGAGGGGAGTTTTCGAGGGGAGAGCGGAGGGAGTTTAGGGACCATCGGAGGGAGTTGTCGAGGGGAGAGCGGAGGGAGTGTAGGGACCATCGGAGGGGAGTTTTCGAGGGGAGAGCGGAGGGAGTGTAGGGACCATCGGAGGGAGTGTAGGGACCATCGGAGGGAGTTGTCGAGGGGAGAGCGGAGGGAGTGTAGGGACCATCGGAGGGAGTTGTCGAGGGGAGAGCGGAGGGAGTTTAGGGGACCATCGGAGGGAGTTGTCGAGGGGAGAGCGGAGGGAGTGTAGGGACCATCGGAGGGGAGTTGTCGAGGGGAGAGCGGAGGGAGTGTAGGGACCATCAGAGGGAGTTGTCGAGGGGAGAACGGAGGGAGTGTAGGGACCATCGGAGGGAGTCGTCGAGGGGAGAGCGGAGGGGAGTGTAGGGACCATCGGAGGGAGTCGTCGAGGGGAGAGCGGAGGGAGTGTAGGGACCATCGAAGGGAGTTTTCGAGGAGGGAGAGCGGAGGGAGTGTAGGGAGCATCGGAGGGAGTTGTCGAGGGGAGAGCGGAGGGAGTGTAGGGACCATCGAAGGGAGTTTTCGAGGGGAGAGCGGAGGGAGTGTAGGGAGCATCGGAGGGAGTTGTCGAGGGGACAGCGGAGGGATTGTCGGGACCATCGGAGGGAGTTGCCGAGGGGAGAGCGGAGGGAGTGTAGGGGACCATCTGAGGGAGCTGTCGAGGGGAGAGCGGAGGGAGTGTAGGGACCATCGGAGGGTGTTGTCGAGGGGAGAGCGGAGGGAGTTTAGGGACATCGGAGGGAGTTGTCGAGGGGAGAGCGGAGGGAGTTTAGGGGACCATCGGAGGGAGTTGTCGAGGGGAGAGCGGAGGGAGTTTAGGGACCATCGGAGGGAGTTGTCGAGGGGAGAGCGGAGGGAGTTTAGGGACCATCGGAGGGAGTTGTCGAGGGGAGAGCGGAGGGGAGTGTAGGGACCATCGAAGGGAGTTGTCGAGGGGAGAGCGGAGGGAGTGTAGGGACCATCGAAGGGAGTTTTCGAGGGGAGAGCGGAGGGAGTGTAGGGACCATCGGAGGGAAGTGTCGAGGGGAGAGCGGAGGGAGTGTAGGGACCATCGGAGGGAGTCGTCGAGGGGAGAGCGGAGGGAGTGTAGGGACCATCGAAGGGAGTTTTCGAGGGGAGAGCGGAGGGAGTGTAGGAAGCATCGGAGAGAGTTGTCGAGGGGGAGAGCGGAGGGAGTGTAGGGGACCATCGAAGGGAGTTTTCGAGGGGAGAGCGGAGGGAGTGTAGGGAGCATCGGAGGGAGTTGCCGAGGGGAGAGCGGAGGGAGTGTAGGGACCATCTGAGGGAGCTGTCGAGGGGGAGAGCGAGGGAGTGTAGGGACCATCGGAGGGAGTCGTCGAGGGCAGAGCGGAGGGAGTGTAGGGACCATCGGAGGGAGTCGTCGAGGGGAGAGCGGAGGGAGTGTAGGGACCATCGGAGGGGAGTTGTCGAGGGGAGAGCGGAGGGAGTGTAGCGACCATCGGAGGGAGTCGTCGAGGGGAGAGCGGAGGGAGTCTAGGGTCCATCGGAGGGAGTTGTCGAGGGGGGAGCGGAGGGAGTGTAGGGACCATCGGAGGGAGTTGTCGAGGGGAGATCGGAGGGAGTGTCGGGACCATCGGAGGGAGTTGTCGAGGGTAGATCGGAGGGAGTGTAGGGACCATCGGAGGGAGTTGTCGAGGGGAGAGCGGAGGGAGTTTAGGGACCATCGGAGGGAGTTGTCGAGGGGAGAGCGGAGGGAGTGTAGGGGACCATCGGAGGGAGTCGTCGAGGGGAGAGCGGAGGGAGTGTAGGGACCATCGGAGGGAGTTTTCGAGGGGGAGAGCGGAGGGAGTGTAGGGAGCATCGGAGGGAGTTGTCGAGGGGAGAGCGGAGGGAGTGTAGGGACCATCGAAGGGAGTTTTCGAGGGGAGAGCGGAGGGAGTGTAGGGAGCATCGGAGGGAGTTGTCGAGGGGACAGCGGAGGGAGTGTCGGGACCATCGGAGGGAGTCGTCGAGGGGAGAGCGGAGGGAGTGTAGGGACCATCGGAGGGAGTCGTCGAGGGGGAGAGCGGAGGGAGTGTAGGGACCATCGGAGGGAGTCGTCGAGGGAGAGCGGAGGGAGTGTACGGACCATCGGAGGGATTCGTCGAGGGGAGAGCGGAGGGAGTGTAGGGACCATCGGAGGGGAGTCGTCGAGGGGGAGAGCGGAGGGAGTGTAGGGACCATCGGAGGGAGTTGTCGAGGGGAGAGCGGAGGGAGTGTAGGGACCATCGGAGGGATTTGTCGAGGGGAGAGCGGAGGGAGTGTAGGGACCATCGGAGGGAGCTGTCGAGGGGAGAGCGGAGGGAGTGTAGGGAGCATCGGAGGGAGTTGTCGAGGGGACAGCGGAGGGAGTGCGGACCATCGAAGGGAGTTTTCGAGGGGAGAGCGGAGGGAGTGTAGGGAGCATCGGAGGAGTTGTCGAGGGGACAGCGGAGGGAGTGTCGGGACCATCGGAGGGAGTTGCCGAGGGGAGAGCGGAGGGAGTGTAGGGACCGTCTGAGGGAGCTGTCGAGGGGGAGAGCGGAGGGAGTGGTGGGACCATCGGAGGGAGTCGTCGAGGGGAGAGCGGAGGGAGTGTAGGGACCATCGGAGGGAGTCGTCGAGGGGAGAGCGGAGGGAGTGTAGGGACCATCGGAGGGAGTCGTCGAGGGGAGAGCGGAGGGAGTGTAGGGACCATCGGAGGGAGTCGTCGAGGGGAGAGCGGAGGGAGTGTAGGGACCATCGGAGGGAGTTGTCGAGGGGAGAGCGGAGGGAGTGTAGGGACCATCGGAGGGAGTTGTCGAGGGGAGAGCGGAGGGAGTGTAGGGACCATCGGAGGGAGTCGTCGAGGGGAGAGCGGCGGGAGTGTAGGGACCATCGGAGGGAGTCGTCGAGGGGAGAGCGGAGGGAGTGTAGGGACCATCGGAGGGAGTTGTCGAGGGGAGAGCGGAGGGAGTGTAGGGACCATCGGAGGGAGTTGTCGAGGGGAGAGCGGAGGGAGTGTAGGGACAATCGGAGGGAGTGTAGGGACCATCGGAGGGAGTTGTCGAGGGGAGAGCGGAGGGAGTGTAGGGACCATCGGAGGGAGTTGTCGAGGGGAGAGCGGAGGGAGTGTAGGGACCATCGGAGGGAGTTGTCGAGGGGAGAGCGGAGGGAGTGTAGGGACCATCGGAGGGAGTTGTCGAGGGGAGAGCGGAGGGAGTGTAGGGACCATCGAAGGGAGTTTTCGAGGGGAGAGCGGAGGGAGTGTAGGGACCATCGGAGGGAAGTGTCGAGGGGAGAGCGGAGGGAGTGTAGGGACCATCGGAGGGAGTCGTCGAGGGGAGAGCGGAGGGAGTGTAGGGACCATCGAAGGGAGTTTTCGAGGGGAGAGCGGAGGGAGTGTAGGAAGCATCGGAGAGAGTTGTCGAGGGGAGAGCGGAGGGAGTGTAGGGACCATCGGAGGGAGTTGTCGAGGGGAGAGTGGAGGGAGTGTAGGGACCATCGGAGGGAGTTGTCGAGGGGAGAGCGGAGGGAGTGTAGCGACCATCGGAGGGAGTCGTCGAGGGGAGAGCGGAGGGAGTCTAGGGTCCATCGGAGGGAGTTGTCGAGGGGGGAGCGGAGGGAGTGTAGGGACCATCGGAGGGAGTTGTCGAGGGGAGATCGGAGGGAGTGTCGGGACCATCGGAGGGAGTTGTCGAGGGGAGATCGGAGGGAGTGTAGGGACCATCGGAGGGAGTTGTCGAGGGGAGAGCGGAGGGAGTGTAGGGACCATCGGAGGGAGTCGTCGAGGGGAGAGCGGAGGGAGTGTAGGGACCATCGGAGGGAGTTTTCGAGGGGAGAGCGGAGGGAGTGTAGGGAGCATCGGAGGGAGTTGTCGAGGGGAGAGCGGAGGGAGTGTAGGGACCATCGAAGGGAGTTTTCGAGGGGAGAGCGGAGGGAGTGTAGGGAGCATCGGAGGGAGTTGTCGAGGGGACAGCGGAGGGAGTGTCGGGACCATCGGAGGGAGTCGTCGAGGGGAGAGCGGAGGGAGTGTAGGGACCATCGGAGGGAGTCGTCGAGGGGAGAGCGGAGGGAGTGTAGGGACCATCGGAGGGAGTCGTCGAGGGGAGAGCGGAGGGAGTGTACGGACCATCGGAGGGATTCGTCGAGGGGAGAGCGGAGGGAGTGTAGGGACCATCGGAGGGAGTCGTCGAGGGGAGAGCGGAGGGAGTGTAGGGACCATCGGAGGGAGTTGTCGAGGGGAGAGCGGAGGGAGTGTAGGGACCATCGGAGGGATTTGTCGAGGGGAGAGCGGAGGGAGTGTAGGGACCATCGGAGGGAGCTGTCGAGGGGAGAGCGGAGGGAGTGTAGGGAGCATCGGAGGGAGTTGTCGAGGGGACAGCGGAGGGAGTGTCGGGACCATCGAAGGGAGTTTTCGAGGGGAGAGCGGAGGGAGTGTAGGGAGCATCGGAGGGAGTTGTCGAGGGGACAGCGGAGGGAGTGTCGGGACCATCGGAGGGAGTTGCCGAGGGGAGAGCGGAGGGAGTGTAGGGACCGTCTGAGGGAGCTGTCGAGGGGAGAGCGGAGGGAGTGGTGGGACCATCGGAGGGAGTCGTCGAGGGGAGAGCGGAGGGAGTGTAGGGACCATCGGAGGGAGTCGTCGAGGGGAGAGCGGAGGGAGTGTAGGGACCATCGGAGGGAGTCGTCGAGGGGAGAGCGGAGGGAGTGTAGGGACCATCGGAGGGAGTCGTCGAGGGGAGAGCGGAGGGAGTGTAGGGACCATCGGAGGGAGTTGTCGAGGGGAGAGCGGAGGGAGTGTAGGGACCATCGGACGGAGTTGTCGAGGGGAGAGCGGAGGGAGTGTATGGACCATCGGACGGAGTGTAGGGACCATCGGAGGGAGTTGTCGAGGGGAGAGCGGAGGGAGTGTAGGGACCATCGGAGGGAGTTGTCGAGGGGAGAGCAGAGGGAGTTTAGGGACCATCGGAGGGAGTTGTCGAGGGGAGAGCGGAGGGAGTTTAGGGACCATCGGAGGGAGTTGTCGAGGGGAGAGCGGAGGGAGTGTAGGGACCATCGGAGGGAGCAGTCGAGGGGAGAGCGGAGGGAGTGTAGGGACCATCGGAGGGAGTTTTCGAGGGGAGAGCGGAGGGAGTGTAGGGACCATCGGAGGGAGTTGTCGAGGGGAGAGCGGAGGGAGTGTAGGGACCATCGGAGGGAGTCGTCGAGGGGAGAGCGGAGGGAGTGTAGGGAGCATCGGAGGGAGTTGTCGAGGGGAGAGCGGAGGGAGTGTAGGGACCATCGAAGGGAGTTTTCGAGGGGAGAGCGGAGGGAGTGTAGGGAGCATCGGAGGGAGTTGTCGAGGGGACAGCGGAGGGAGTGTCGGGACCATCGGAGGGAGTTGTCGAGGGGAGAGCGGAGGGAGTGCAGGGACCATCTGAGGGAGCTGTCGAGGGGAGAGCGGAGGGAGTGTAGGGACCATCGGAGGGAGTCGTCGAGGGGAGAGCGGAGGGAGTGTAGGGACCATCGGAGGGAGTTGTCGAGGGGAGGGCGGAGGGAGTGTAGGGACCATCGGAGGGAGTTGTCGAGGGGAGAGCGGAGGGAGTGTAGGGACCATCGGAGGGAGTCGTCGAGGGGAGAGCGGAGGGAGTGTAGGGTCCATCGGAGGGAGTTGTCGAGGGGGGAGCGGAGGGAGTGTAGGGACCATCGGAGGGAGTTGTCGAGGGGAGAGCGGAGGGAGTGTAGGGACCATCGGAGGGAGTTGTCGAGGGGAGAGCGGAGGGAGTGTAGGGACCATCGGAGGGAGTGTAGGGACCATCGGAGGGAGTTGTCGAGGGGAGAGCGGAGGGAGTGTAGGGACCATCGGAGGGAGTTGTCGAGGGGAGAGCGGAGGGAGTGTAGGGACCATCGGAGGGAGTTGTCGAGGGGAGAGCGGAGGGAGTTTAGGGACCATCGGAGGGAGTCGTCGAGGGGAGAGCGGAGGGAGTGTAGGGACCATCGAAGGGAGTTTTCGAGGGGAGAGCGGAGGGAGTGTAGGGAGCATCGGAGGGAGTCGTTGAGGGGAGAGCGGAGGGAGTGTAGGGACCATCGGAGGGAGTTGTCGAGGGGAGTGCGGAGGGAGTGTAGGGACCATCGAAGGGAGTTGTCGAGGGGAGAGCGGAGGGAGTGTAGGGACCATCGAAGGGAGTTTTCGAGGGGAGAGCGGAGGGAGTGTAGGGAGCATCGGAGGGAGTTGTCGAGGGGAGAGCGGAGGGAGTGTAGGGACCATCGGAGGGAGTCGTCGAGGGGACAGCGGAGGGAGTGTCGGGACCATCGGAGGGAGTAGCCGAGGGGAGAGCGGAGGGAGTGTAGGGACCATCTGAGGGAGCTGTCGAGGGGAGAGCGGAGGGAGTGTAGGTACCATCGTAGGGAGTCGTCGAGGGGAGAGCGGAGGGAGTGTAGGGACCATCGGAGGGAGTCGTCGAGGGGAGAGCGGAGGGAGTGTAGGGACCATCGGAGGGAGTCGTCGAGGGGAGAGCGGAGGGAGTGTAGGGACCATCGGAGGGAGTCGTCGAGGGGAGAGCGGAGGGAGTGTAGGGACCATCGGAGGGAGTCGTCGAGGGGAGAGCGGAGGGAGTGTAGGGACCATCGGAGGGAGTTGTCGAGGGGAGAGCGGAGGGAGTGTAGGGACCATCGGAGGGAGTTGTCGAAGGGAGAGCGGAGGGAGTGTAGGGACCATCGGAGGGAGCCGTCGAGGGGTGAGCGGTGGGAGTGTAGGGACCATCGGAGGGAGTCGTCGAGGGGAGAGCGGAGGGAGTGTAGGGACCATCGAAGGGAATTTTCGAGGGGAGAGCGGAGGGAGTGTAGGGAGCATCGGAGGGAGTTGTCGAGGGGACAGCGGAGGGAGTGTAGGGACCATCGGAGGGAGTTGTCGAGGGGAGAGCGGTGGGAGTGTAGGGACCATCGAAGGGAGTTTTCGAGGGGAGAGCGGAGGGAGTGTAGGGAGCATCGGAGGGAGTTGTCGAGGGGACAGCGGAGGGAGTGTCGGGACCATCGGAGGGAGTTGTCGAGGGGAGAGCGGAGGGAGTGTTGGGACCATCTGAGGGAGCTGTCGAGGGGAGAGCGGAGGGAGTGTAGGGACCATCGGAGGGAGTCGTCGAGGGGAGAGCGGATGGAGTGTAGGGACTTTCGGAGGGAGTTGTCGAGGGGAGAGCAGAGGGAGTGTAGGGACCATCGGAGGGAGTTGTCGAGGGGAGCGCAGAGGGAGTGTAGGGACCATCGGAGGGAGTCGTCGAGGGGAGAGCGGAGTGAGTGTAGGGACCATCGGAGGGAGTCGTCGAGGGGAGAGTGGAGGGAGTGTAGGGACCATCGGAGGGAGTCGTCGAGGGGAGAGCGGAGGGAGTGTAGGGACCATCGGAGGGAGTCGTCGAGGGGAGAGCGGAGGGAGTGTAGGGACCATCGGAGGGAGTCGTCGAGGGGAGAGCGGAGGGAGTGTAGGGACCATCGGAGGGAGTTGTCGAGGGGAGAGCGGAGGGAGTGTAGGGACCATCGGAGGGAGTGTAGGGAGCATCGGAGGGAGTTGTCGAGGGGAGTGCGGAGGGAGTGTAGGGACCATCGAAGGGAGTTTTCGAGGGGAGAGCGGAGGGAGTGTAGGGAGCATCGGAGGGAGTTGTCGAGGGGACAGCGGAGGGAGTGTAGGGACCATCGGAGGGAGTGTAGGGACCATCGGAGGGAGTTGTCGAGGGGAGAGCGGAGGGAGTGTAGGGACCATCGGAGGGAGTTGTCGAGGGGAGAGCGGAGGGAGTGTAGGGACCATCGGAGGGAGTTGTCGAGGGGAGAGCGGAGGGAGTGTAGGGACCATCGGCGGGAGTCGTCGAGGGGAGAGCGGAGGGAGTGTAGGGACCATCGAAGGGAGTTTTCGAGGGGAGAGCGGAGGGAGTGTAGGGAGCATCGGAGGGAGTCGTTGAGGGGAGAGCGGAGGGAGTGTAGGGACCATCGGAGGGAGTTGTCGAGGGGAGTGCGGAGGGAGTGTAGGGACCATCGAAGGGAGTTGTCGAGGGGAGAGCGGAGGGAGTGTAGGGACCATCGAAGGGAGTTTTCGAGGGGAGAGCGGAGGGAGTGTAGGGAGCATCGGAGGGAGTTGTCGAGGGGACAGCGGAGGGAGTGTCGGGACCATCGGAGGGAGTAGCCGAGGGGAGAGCGGAGGGAGTGTAGGGACCATCTGAGGGAGCTGTCGAGGGGAGAGCGGAGGGAGTGTAGGTACCATCGTAGGGAGTCGTCGAGGGGAGAGCGGAGGGAGTGTAGGGACCATCGGAGGGAGTCGTCGAGGGGAGAGCGGAGGGAGTGTAAGGACCATCGGAGGGAGTCGTCGAGGGGAGAGCGGAGGGAGTGTAGGGACCATCGGAGGGAGTCGTCGAGGGGAGAGCGGAGGGAGTGTAGGGACCATCGGAGGGAGTCGTCGAGGGGAGAGCGGAGGGAGTGTAGGGACCATCGGAGGGAGTTGTCGAGGGGAGAGCGGAGGGAGTGTAGGGACCATCGGAGGGAGTTGTCGAAGGGAGAGCGGAGGGAGTGTAGGGACCATCGGAGGGAGCCGTCGAGGGGTGAGCGGTGGGAGTGTAGGGACCATCGGAGGGAGTCGTCGAGGGGAGAGCGGAGGGAGTGTAGGGACCATCGAAGGGAATTTTCGAGGGGAGAGCGGAGGGAGTGTAGGGAGCATCGGAGGGAGTTGTCGAGGGGACAGCGGAGGGAGTGTAGGGACCATCGGAGGGAGTTGTCGAGGGGAGAGCGGTGGGAGTGTAGGGACCATCGAAGGGAGTTTTCGAGGGGAGAGCGGAGGGAGTGTAGGGAGCATCGGAGGGAGTTGTCGAGGGGACAGCGGAGGGAGTGTCGGGACCATCGGAGGGAGTTGTCGAGGGGAGAGCGGAGGGAGTGTTGGGACCATCTGAGGGAGCTGTCGAGGGGAGAGCGGAGGGAGTGTAGGGACCATCGGAGGGAGTCGTCGAGGGGAGAGCGGATGGAGTGTAGGGACCATCGGAGGGAGTTGTCGAGGGGAGAGCAGAGGGAGTGTAGGGACCATCGGAGGGAGTTGTCGAGGGGAGCGCAGAGGGAGTGTAGGGACCATCGGAGGGAGTCGTCGAGGGGAGAGCGGAGTGAGTGTAGGGACCATCGGAGGGAGTCGTCGAGGGGAGAGTGGAGGGAGTGTAGGGACCATCGGAGGGAGTCGTCGAGGGGAGAGCGGAGGGAGTGTAGGGACCATCGGAGGGAGTCGTCGAGGGGAGAGCGGAGGGAGTGTAGGGACCATCGGAGGGAGTCGTCGAGGGGAGAGCGGAGGGAGTGTAGGGACCATCGGAGGGAGTTGTCGAGGGGAGAGCGGAGGGAGTGTAGGGACCATCGGAGGGAGTGTAGGGAGCATCGGAGGGAGTTGTCAAGGGGAGTGCGGAGGGAGTGTAGGGACCATCGAAGGGAGTTTTCGTGGGGAGAGCGGAGGGAGTGTAGGGAGCATCGGAGGGAGTTGTCGAGGGGACAGCGGAGGGAGTGTCGGGACCATCGGAGGGAGTTGCCGAGGGGAGAGCGGAGGGAGTGTCGGGACCATCTGAGGGAGCTGTCGAGGGGAGAGCGGAGGGAGTGTAGGGACCATCGTAGGGAGTCGTCGAGGGGAGAGCGGAGGGAGTGTAGGGACCATCGGAGGGAGTCGTCGAGGGGAGAGCGGAGGGAGTGTAGGGACCATCGGAGGGAGTCGTCGAGGGGAGAGCGGAGGGAGTGTAGGGACCATCGGAGATAGTCATCGAGGGGAGAGCGGAGGGAGTGTAGGGACCATCGGAGGGAGTCGTCGAGGGGAGAGCCAAGGGAGTGTAGGGACCATCGGAGGGAGTCGTCGAGGGGAGAGCGGAGGGAGTGTAGGGACCATCGGAGGGAGTTGTCGAGGGGAGAGCGGAGGGAGTGTAGGGACCATCGGAGGGAGCTGTCGAGGGGTGAGCGGTGGGAGTGTAGGGACCATCGGAGGGAGTCGTCGAGGGGAGAGCGGAGGGAGTGTAGGGACCATCGAAGGGAGTTTTCGAGGGGAGAGCGGTGGGAGTGTAGGGAGCATCGGAGGGAGTTGTCGAGGGGACAGCGGAGGGAGTGTCGGGACCATCGGAGGGAGTTGTCGAGGGGAGAGCGGAGGGAGTGTAGGGACCATCTGAGGGAGCTGTCGAGGGGAGAGCGGAGGGAGTGTAGGGACCATCGGAGGGAGTTGTCGAGGGGAGAGCAGAGGGACTGTAGGGACCATCGGAGGGAGTTTTCGAGTGGAGAGCGGAGGGAGTGTAGGGACCATCTGAGGGAGCTGTCGAGGGGAGAGCGGAGGGAGTGTAGGGACCATCGGAGGGAGTCGTCGAGGGGAGAGCGGAGGGAGTGTAGGGACCATCGAAGGGAGTTTTCGAGGGGAGAGCGGAGGGAGTGTAGGGACCATCGGAGGGAGTCGTCGAGGGGAGAGCGGAGTGAGTGTAGGGACCATCGGAGGGAGTCGTCGAGGGGAGAGTGGAGGGAGTGTAGGGACCATCGGAGGGAGTCGTCGAGGGGAGAGCGGAGGGAGTGTAGGGACCATCGGAGGGAGTCGTCGAGGGGAGAGCGGAGGGAGTGTAGGGACCATCGGAGGGAGTTGTCGAGGGGAGAGCGGAGGGAGTGTAGGGACCATCGGAGGGAGTGTTTGGACCATCGGAGGGAGTTGTCGAGGGGAGAGCGGAGGGAGTGTAGGGACCATCGGAGGGAGTGTAGGGACCATCGGAGGGAGTTGTCGAGGGGAGAGCGGAGGGAGTGTAGGGACCATCGGAGGGAGTTGTCGAGGGGAGAGCGGAGGGAGTGTAGGGACCATCGGAGGGAGTTGTTGAAGGGAGAGCGGAGGGAGTGTAGGGACCATCGGAGGGAGTTGTCGAGTGGTGAGCGGAGGGAGCGTAGGGACCATCGGAGGGAGTTGTCGAGGGGAGAGCGGAGGGAGTTTAGGGACCATCGGAGGGACTTGTCGAGGGGAGAGCGGAGGGAGTTTAGGGACCATCGGAGGGAGTTGTCGAGGGGAGAGCGGAGGGAGTGTAGGGACCATCGGAGGGAGTTGTCGAGGGGAGAGCGGAGGGAGTGTAGGGACCATCGGAGGGAGTTGTCGAGGGGAGAGCGGAGGGAGTTTAGGGACCATCGGAGGGAGTTGTCGAGGGGAGAGCGGAGGGAGTTCAGGGACCATCGGAGGGAGTTGTCGAGGGGAGAGCGGAGGGAGTGTAGGGAGCATCGGAGGGAGTTGTCGAGGGGAGAGCGGAGGGAGTGTAGGGACCATCGGAGGGAGTTGTCGAGGGGAGAGCGGAGGGAGTGCAGGGTCCATCGGAGGGAGTTGTCGAGGGGAGAGCGGAGGGAGTGTAGGGACCATCGGAGGGAGCAGTCGAGGGGAGAGCGGAGGGAGTGTAGGGACCATCGGAGGGAGTTGTCGAGGGGTGAGCGGAGGGACTGTAGGGACCATCGGAGGGAGTTGTCGAGGGGAGAGCGGAGGGAGTGTAGGGACCATCGGAGGGAGTTGTCGAGGGGAGAGCGGAGGGAGTGTAGGGACCATCGGAGGGAGTCGTCGAGGGGAGAGCGGAGGGAGTGTAGGGACCATCGGAGGGAGTCGTCGAGGGGAGAGCGGAGGGAGTGTAGGGACCATCGAAGGGAGTTTTCGAGGGGAGAGCGGAGGGAGTGTAGGGAGCATCGGAGGGAGTTGTCGAGGGGAGAGCGGAGGGAGTTTAGGGACCATCGGAGGGAGTTGTCGAGGAGACAGCGGAGGGAGTGTCGGGACCATCACAGGGAGTTGTCGAGGGGAGAGCGGAGGGAGTGTAGGGACCATCGGAGGGAGTTGTCGAGGGGAGAGCGGATGGAGTGTAGGGACCATCGGAGGGAGTGGTCGAGGGGAGAGCGGAGGGAGTGTAGGGACCATCGGAGGGAGTTGTCGAGGGGAGAGCGGAGGGAGTTTAGGGACCATCCGAGGGAGTTGTCGAGGGGAGAGCGGAGGGAGTGTAGGGACCATCGGAGGGAGTTTTCGAGGGGAGAGCGGAGGGAGTGTAGGGTCCATCGGAGGGAGTTGTCGAGGGGAGAGCGGAGGGAGTGTAGGGACCATCGGAGGGTTTTGTCGAGGGGAGAGCGGAGGGAGTGTAGGGACCATCGGAGGGAGTGTAGGGACCATCGGAGGGAGTTGTCGAGGGGAGAGCGGAGGGAGTGTAGGGACCATCGGAGGGAGTTGTCGAGGGGAGAGCGGAGGGAGTTTAGGGACCATCGGAGGGAGTTGTCGAGGGGAGAGCGGAGGGAGTGTAGGGACCATCGGAGGGAGTTGTCGAGGGGAGAGCGGAGGGAGTGTAGGGACCATCGGAGGGAGTTGTCGAGGGGAGAGCGGAGGGAGTTTAGGGACCATTGGAGGGAGTTGTCGAGGGGAGAGCGGAGGGAGTGTAGGGACCATCGGAGGGAGTTTTCGAGGGGAGAGCGGAGGGAGTGTAGGGTCCATCGGAGGGAGTTGTCGAGGGGGGAGCGGAGGGAGTGTAGGGACTATCGGAGGGAGTTGTCGAGGGGAGAGCGGAGGGAGTGTAGGGACCATCGGAGGGAGTTGTCGAGGGGAGAGCGGAGGGAGTGTAGGGACCATCGGATGGAGTGTAGGGACCATCGGAGGGAGTTGTCGAGGGGAGAGCGGAGGGAGTGTAGGGACCATCGGAGGGAGTTGTCGAGGGGAGAGCGGAGGGAGTTTAGGGACCATCGGAGGGAGTTGTCGAGGGGAGAGCGGAGGGAGTGTAGGGACCATCGGAGGGAGTTGTCGAGGGGAGAGCGGAGGGAGTGTAGGGACCATCGGAGGGAGTTGTCGAGGGGAGAACGGAGGGAGTGTAGGGACCATCGGAGGGAGTTGTCGAGGGGAGAGCGGAGGGAGTGTAGGGACCATCGGAGGGAGTTGTCGAGGGGAGAGAGGAGGGAGTGTAGGGACCATCGAAGGGAGTTTTCGAGGGGAGAGCGGAGGGAGTTTAGGGAGCATCGGAGGGAGTTGTCGAGGGGACAGCGGAGGGAGTGTCGGGACCATCGGAGGGAGTTGTCGAGGGGAGAGCGGAGGGAGTGTAGGGACCATCTGAGGGAGCTGTCGAGGGGAGAGCGGAGGGAGTGTAGGGACCATCGGAGGGAGTCGTCGAGGGGAGAGCGGATGGAGTGTAGGGACCATCGGAGGGGGTCGTCGAGGGGAGAGCGGAGGGAGTGTAGGGACCATCGGAGGGAGTCGTCGAGGGGAGAGCGGAGGGAGTGTAGGGACCATCGGAGGGAGTCGTCGAGGGGAGAGCGGAGGGAGTGTAGGGACCATCGGAGGGAGTCGTCGAGGGGAGAGCGGAGGGAGTGTAGGGACTATCGGAGGGAGTTGTCGAGGGGAGAGCGGAGGGAGTGTAGGGACCATCGGAGGGAGTTGTCGAGGGGAGAGCGGAGGGAGTGTAGGGACCATCGGAGGGAGTTGTCGAGGGGAGAGCGGAGGGAGTGTAGGGACCATCGGAGGGAGTTGTCGAGGGGAGAGCGGAGGGAGTGTAGGGACCATCGGAGGGAGTTGTCGAGGGGAGAGCGGAGGGAGTGTAGGGACCATCGGAGGGAGTTTTCGAGGGGAGAGCGGAGGGAGTTTAGGGACCATCGGAGGGAGTTGTCGAGGGGAGAGCGGAGGGAGTGTAGGGACCATCGGAGGGAGTTTTCGAGGGGAGAGCGGAGGGAGTGTACGGTCCATCGGAGGGAGTTGTCGAGGGGGGAGCGGAGGGAGTGTAGGGACCATCGGAGGGAGTTGTCGAGGGGTGAGCGGAGGGAGTGTTTAAGACCATCGGAGGAAGTTGTCGAGGGGAGAGCGGAGGGAGTGTAGGGACCATCGGAGGGAGTGTAGGGACCATCGGAGGGAGTTGTCGAGGGGAGAGCGGAGGGAGTGTAGGGACCATCGGAGGAAGTTGTCGAGGGGAGAGCGGAGGGAGTTTAGGGACCATCGGAGGGAGTTGTCGAGGGGAGAGCGGAGGGAGTGTAGGGACCATCGGAGGGAGTTGTCGAGGGGAGAGCGGAGGGAGTGTAGGGACCATCGGAGGGAGTTGTCGAGGGGAGAACGGAGGGAGTGTAGGGACCATCGGAGGGAGTTGTCGAGGGGAGAGCGGAGGGAGTGTAGGGACCATCGGAGGGAGTTGTCGAGAGGAGAGCGGAGGGAGTGTAGGGACCATCGAAGGGAGTTTTCGAGCGGAGAGCGGAGGGAGTGTAGGGAGCATCGGAGGGAGTTGTCGAGGGGAGAGCGGAGGGAGTGTAGGGACCATCGAAGGGAGTTTTCGAGGGGAGAGCGGAGGGAGCGTAGGGAGCATCGGAGGGAGTTTTCGAGGGGACAGCGGAGGGAGTGTCGGGACCATCGGAGGGAGTTGCCGAGGGGAGAGCGGAGGGAGCGTAGGGACCATCTGAGGGAGCTGTCGAGGGGAGAGCGGAGGGAGTGTAGGGACCATCGGAGGGAGTCGTCGAGGGGAGAGCGGAGGGAGTGTAGGGACCATCGGAGGGAGTTGTCGAGGGGAGAGCGGAGGGAGTGTAGGGACCATCGGAGGGAGTTTTCGAGGGGAGAGCGGAGGGAGTGTAGGGTCCATCGGAGGGAGTTGTCGAGGGGGGAGCGGAGGGAGTGTAGGGACCATCGGAGGGAGTTGTCGAGGGGAGAGTGGAGGGAGTGTAGGGACCATCGGAGGGAGTGTAGGGACCATCGGAGGGAGTTGTCGAGGGGAGAGCGGAGGGAGTGTAGGGACCATCGGACGGAGTTGTCGAGGGGAGAGCGGAGGGAGTTTAGGGACCATCGGAGGGAGTTGTCGAGGGGAGAGCGGAGGGAGTGTAGGGACCATCGGAGGGAGTTGTCGAGGGGAGAGCGGAGGGAGTGTAGGGACCATCGGAGGGAGTTGTCGAGGGGAGAACGGAGGGAGTGTAGGGACCATCGGAGGGAGTTGTCGAGGGGAGAGCGGAGGGAGTGTAGGGACCATCGGAGGGAGTTGTCGAGGGGAGAACGGAGGGAGTGTAGGGACCATCGGAGGGAGTTGTCGAGGGGAGAGCGGAGGGAGTGTAGGGACCATCGGAGGGAGTTGTCGAGGGGAGAGCGGAGGGAGTGTAGGGACCATCGAAGGGAGTTTTCGAGGGGATAGCGTAGGGAGTGTAGGGAGCATCGGAGGGAGTTGTCGAGGGGAGAGCGGAGGGAGTGTAGGGACCATCGAAGGGAGTTTTCGAGGGGAGAGCGGAGGGAGTGTAGGGACCATCGGTGGGAGTTGTCGAGGGGAGAGCGGAGGGAGTGTAGGGACCATCGGAGGGAGTTGTCGAGGGGAGAGCGGAGGGAGTGTAGGGACCATCGGAGGGAGCTGTCGAGGGGTGAGCGGTGGGAGTGTAGGGACCATCGGAGGGAGTCGTCGAGGGGAGAGCGGAGGGAGTGTAGGGACCATCGGAGGGAGTTGTCGAGGGGAGAGCGGAGGGAGTTTAGGGAGCATCGGAGGGAGTTGTCGAGGGGACAGCGGAGGGAGTGTCGGGACCATCGGAGGGAGTTGTCGAGGGGAGAGCGGAGGGAGTGTAGGGACCATCTGAGGGAGCTGTCGAGGGGAGAGCGGAGGGAGTGTAGGGACCATCGGAGGGAGTCGTCGAGGGGAGAGCGGATGGAGTGTAGGGACCATCGGAGGGGGTCGTCGAGGGGAGAGCGGAGGGAGTGTAGGGACCATCGGAGGGAGTCGTCGAGGGGAGAGCGGAGGGAGTGTAGGGACCATCGGAGGGAGTCGTCGAGGGGAGAGCGGAGGGAGTGTAGGGACCATCGGAGGGAGTCGTCGAGGGGAGAGCGGAGGGAGTGTAGGGACCATCGGAGGGAGTTGTCGAGGGGAGAGCGGAGGGAGTGTAGGGACCATCGGAGGGAGTTGTCGAGGGGAGAGCGGAGGGAGTGTAGGGACCATCGGAGGGAGTGGTCGACGGGAGAGCGGAGGGAGTGTAGGGACCATCGGAGGGAGTTGTCGAGGGGAGAGCGGAGGGAGTGTAGGGACCATCGGAGGGAGTTGTCGAGGGGAGAGCGGAGGGAGTGTAGGGACCATCGGAGGGAGTTGTCGAGGGGAGAGCGGAGGGAGTTTAGGGACCATCGGAGGGAGTTGTCGAGGGGAGAGCGGAGGGAGTGTAGGGACCATCGGAGGGAGTTTTCGAGGGGAGAGCGGAGGGAGTGTAGGGTCCATCGGAGGGAGTTGTCGAGGGGGGAGCGGAGGGACTGTAGGGACCATCGGAGGGAGTTGTCGAGGGGTGAGCGGAGGGAGTGTTTAAGACCATCGGAGCGAGTTGTCGAGGGGAGAGCGGAGGGAGTGTAGGGACCATCGGAGGGAGTGTAGGGACCATCGGAGGGAGTTGTCGAGGGGAGAGCGGAGGGAGTGTAGGGACCATCGGAGGAAGTTGTCGAGGGGAGAGCGGAGGGAGTTTAGGGACCATCGGAGGGAGTTGTCGAGGGGAGAGCGGAGGGAGTGTAGGGACCATCGGAGGGAGTTGTCGAGGGGAGAGCGGAGGGAGTGTAGGGACCATCGGAGGGAGTTGTCGAGGGGAGAACGGAGGGAGTGTAGGGACCATCGGAGGGAGTTGTCGAGGGGAGAGCGGAGGGAGTGTAGGGACCATCGGAGGGAGTTGTCGAGGGGAGAGCGGAGGGAGTGTAGGGACCATCGAAGGGAGTTTTCGAGCGGAGAGCGGAGGGAGTGTAGGGAGCATCGGAGGGAGTTGTCGAGGGGAGAGCGGAGGGAGTGTAGGGACCATCGAAGGGAGTTTTCGAGGGGAGAGCGGAGGGAGCGTAGGGAGCATCGGAGGGAGTTGTCGAGGGGACAGCGGAGGGAGTGTCGGGACCATTGGAGGGAGTTGCCGAGGGGAGAGCGGAGGGAGCGTAGGGACCATCTGAGGGAGCTGTCGAGGGGAGAGCGGAGGGAGTGTAGGGACCATCGGAGGGAGTCGTCGAGGGGAGAGCGGAGGGAGTGTAGGGACCATCGGAGGGAGTTGTCGAGGGGAGAGCGGAGGGAGTGTAGGGACCATCGGAGGGAGTTTTCGAGGGGAGAGCGGAGGGAGTGTAGGGTCCATCGGAGGGAGTTGTCGAGGGGGGAGCGGAGGGAGTGTAGGGACCATCGGAGGGAGTTGTCGAGGGGAGAGTGGAGGGAGTGTAGGGACCATCGGAGGGAGTTGTCGAGGGGAGAGCGGAGGGAGTGTAGGGACCATCGGAGGGAGTGTAGGGACCATCGGAGGGAGTTGTTGAGGGGAGAGCGGAGGGAGTGTAGGGACCATCGGAGGGAGTTGTCGAGGGGAGAGCGGAGGGAGTTTAGGGACCATCGGAGGGAGTTGTCGAGGGGAGAGCGGAGGGAGTGTAGGGACCATCGGAGGGAGTTGTCGAGGGGAGAGCGGAGGGAGTGTAGGGACCATCGAAGGGAGTTTTCGAGGGGAGAGCGGAGGGAGTGTAGGGAGCATCGGAGGGAGTTGTCGAGGGGAGAGCGGAGGGAGTGTAGGGACCATCGAAGGGAGTTTTCGAGGGGAGAGCGGAGGGAGTGTAGGGAGCATCGGAGGGAGTTGTCGAGGGGACAGCGGAGGTAGTGTCGGGCCCATCGGAGGGAGTTGCCGAGGGGAGAGCGGAGGGAGTGTAGGGACCATCTGACGGCGCTGTCGAGGGGAGAGCGGAGGGAGTGTAGGGATCATCGGAGGGAGTCGTCGAGGGGAGAGCGGAGGGAGTGTAGGGACCATCGGAGGGAGTTGTCGAGGGGAGAGCGGAGGGAGTGTAGGGACCATCGGAGGGAGTTGTCGAGGGGAGAGCGGAGGGAGTGTAGGGACCATCGAAGGGAGTTTTCGAGCGGAGAGCGGAGGGAGTGTAGGGAGCATCGGAGGGAGTTGTCGAGGGGAGAGCGGAGGGAGTGTAGGGACCATCGAAGGGAGTTTTCGAGGGGAGAGCGGAGGGAGCGTAGGGAGCATCGGAGGGAGTTTTCGAGGGGACAGCGGAGGGAGTGTCGGGACCATCGGAGGGAGTTGCCGAGGGGAGAGCGGAGGGAGCGTAGGGACCATCTGAGCGAGCTGTCGAGGGGAGAGCGGAGGGAGTGTAGGGACCATCGGAGGGAGTCGTCGAGGGGAGAGCGGAGGGAGTGTAGGGACCATCGGAGGGAGTTGTCGAGGGGAGAGCGGAGGGAGTGTAGGGACCATCGGAGGGAGTTTTCGAGGGGAGAGCGGAGGGAGTGTAGGGTCCATCGGAGGGAGTTGTCGAGGGGGGAGCGGAGGGAGTGTAGGGACCATCGGAGGGAGTTGTCGAGGGGAGAGTGGAGGGAGTGTAGGGACCATCGGAGGGAGTGTAGGGACCATCGGAGGGAGTTGTCGAGGGGAGAGCGGAGGGAGTGTAGGGACCATCGGACGGAGTTGTCGAGGGGAGAGCGGAGGGAGTTTAGGGACCATCGGAGGGAGTTGTCGAGGGGAGAGCGGAGGGAGTGTAGGGACCATCGGAGGGAGTTGTCGAGGGGAGAGCGGAGGGAGTGTAGGGACCATCGGAGGGAGTTGTCGAGGGGAGAACGGAGGGAGTGTAGGGACCATCGGAGGGAGTTGTCGAGGGGAGAGCGGAGGGAGTGTAGGGACCATCGGAGGGAGTTGTCGAGGGGAGAGCGGAGGGAGTGTAGGGACCATCGAAGGGAGTTTTCGAGGGGATAGCGTAGGGAGTGTAGGGAGCATCGGAGGGAGTTGTCGAGGGGAGAGCGGAGGGAGTGTAGGGACCATCGAAGGGAGTTTTCGAGGGGAGAGCGGAGGGAGTGTAGGGACCATCGGTGGGAGTTGTCGAGGGGAGAGCGGAGGGAGTGTAGGGACCATCGGAGGGAGTTGTCGAGGGGAGAGCGGAGGGAGTGTAGGGACCATCGGAGGGAGCTGTCGAGGGGTGAGCGGTGGGAGTGTAGGGACCATCGGAGGGAGTCGTCGAGGGGAGAGCGGAGGGAGTGTAGGGACCATCGGAGGGAGTCGTCGAGGGGAGAGCGGAGGGAGTGTAGGGACCATCGGAGGGAGTCGTCGAGGGGAGAGCGGAGGGAGTGTAGGGACCATCGGAGGGAGTTGTCGAGGGGAGAGCGGAGGGAGTGTAGGGACCATCGGAGGGAGTTGTCGAGGGGAGAGCGGAGGGAGTGTAGGGACCATCGGAGGGAGTTGTCGAGGGGAGAGCGGAGGGAGTGTAGGGACCATCGGAGGGAGTTGTCGAGGGGAGAGCGGAGGGAGTGTAGGGACCATCGGAGGGAGTTGTCGAGGGGAGAGCGGAGGGAGTGTAGGGACCATCGGAGGGAGTTGTCGAGGGGAGAGCGCAGGGAGTTTAGGGACCATCGGAGGGAGTTGTCGAGGGGAGAGCGGAGGGAGTGTAGGGACCATCGGAGGGAGTTTTCGAGGGGAGAGCGGAGGGAGTGTAGGGTCCATCGGAGGGAGTTGTCGAGGGGGGAGCGGAGGGAGTGTAGGGACCATCGGAGTGAGTTGTCGAGGGGTGAGCGGAGGGAGTGTTTAAGACCATCGGAGCGAGTTGTCGAGGGGAGAGCGGAGGGAGTGTAGGGACCATCGGAGGGAGTGTAGGGACCATCGGAGGGAGTTGTCGAGGGGAGAGCGGAGGGAGTGTAGGGACCATCGGAGGAAGTTGTCGAGGGGAGAGCGGAGGGTTTTTAGGGACCATCGGAGGGAGTTGTCGAGGGGAGAGCGGAGGGAGTGTAGGGACCATCGGAGGGAGTTGTCGAGGGGAGAGCGGAGGGAGTGTAGGGACCATCGGAGGGAGTTGTCGAGGGGAGAACGGAGGGAGTGTAGGGACCATCGGAGGGAGTTGTCGAGGGGAGAGCGGAGGGAGTGTAGGGACCATCGGAGGGAGTTGTCGAGGGGAGAGCGGAGGGAGTGTAGGGACCATCGAAGGGAGTTTTCGAGCGGAGAGCGGAGGGAGTGTAGGGAGCATCGGAGGGAGTTGTCGAGGGGAGAGCGGAGGGAGTGTAGGGACCATCGAAGGGAGTTTTCGAGGGGAGAGCGGAGGGAGCGTAGGGAGCATCGGAGGGAGTTGTCGAGGGGACAGCGGAGGGAGTGTCGGGACCATCGGAGGGAGTTGCCGAGGGGAGAGCGGAGGGAGCGTAGGGACCATCTGAGGGAGCTGTCGAGGGGAGAGCGGAGGGAGTGTAGGGACCATCGGAGGGAGTCGTCGAGGGGAGAGCGGAGGGAGTGTAGGGACCATCGGAGGGAGTTGTCGAGGGGAGAGCGGAGGGAGTGTAGGGACCATCGGAGGGAGTTTTCGAGGGGAGAGCGGAGGGAGTGTAGGGTCCATCGGAGGGAGTTGTCGAGGGGGGAGCGGAGGGAGTGTAGGGACCATCGGAGGGAGTTGTCGAGGGGAGAGTGGAGGGAGTGTAGGGACCATCGGAGGGAGTTGTCGAGGGGAGAGCGGAGGGAGTGTAGGGACCATCGGAGGGAGTGTAGGGACCATCGGAGGGAGTTGTTGAGGGGAGAGCGGAGGGAGTGTAGGGACCATCGGAGGGAGTTGTCGAGGGGAGAGCGGAGGGAGTTTAGGGACCATCGGAGGGAGTTGTCGAGGGGAGAGCGGAGGGAGTGTAGGGACCATCGGAGGGAGTTGTCGAGGGGAGAGCGGAGGGAGTGTAGGGACCATCGAAGGGAGTTTTCGAGGGGAGAGCGGAGGGAGTGTAGGGAGCATCGGAGGGAGTTGTCGAGGGGAGAGCGGAGGGAGTGTAGGGACCATCGAAGGGAGTTTTCGAGGGGAGAGCGGAGGGAGTGTAGGGAGCATCGGAGGGAGTTGTCGAGGGGACAGCGGAGGTAGTGTCGGGCCCATCGGAGGGAGTTGCCGAGGGGAGAGCGGAGGGAGTGTAGGGACCATCTGACGGCGCTGTCGAGGGGAGAGCGGAGGGAGTGTAGGGATCATCGGAGGGAGTCGTCGAGGGGAGAGCGGAGGGAGTGTAGGGACCATCGGAGGGAGTTGTCGAGGGGAGAGCGGAGGGAGTGTAGGGACCATCGGAGGGAGTTGTCGAGGGGAGAGCGGAGGGAGTGTAGGGACCATCGGAGGGAGTCGTCGAGGGGAGAGCGGAGGGAGTGTAGGGACCATCGGAGGGAGTCGTCGAGGGGAGAGTGGATGGAGTGTAGGGACCTTCGGAGGGAGTTGTCGAGGGGGGAGCGGAGGGACTGTAGAGACCATCGGAGGGAGTCGTCGAGGGGAGAGCGGAGGGAGTGTAGGGACCATCGGAGGGAGTCGTTTTGGGGAGAGCGGAGGGAGTGTAGGGACCATCGGAGGGAGTCGTCGAGGGGAGAGTGGAGGGAGTGTAGGGACCATCGGAGGGAGTCGTCGAGGGGAGAGCGGAGGGAGTGTAGGGACCATCGGAGGGAGTTGTCGAGGGGAGAGCGGAGGGAGTGTAGGGACCATCGGAGGGAGTGTAGGGACCATCGGAGGGAGTTGTCGAGGGGAGAGCGGAGGGAGTGTAGGGACCATCGGAGGGACTCGTCGAGGGGAGAGCGGATGGAGTGTAGGGACCATCGGAGGGAGTCGTTGAGGGGAGAGCGGAGGGAGTGTAGGGACCATCGGAGGGAGTCGTCGAGGGGAGCGCGGAGGGAGTGTAGGGACCATCGGAGGGAGTCGTCGAGGGGAGAGCGGAGGGAGTGTAGGGACCATCGGAGGGAGTCGTCGAGGGGAGAGCGGCGGGAGTGTAGGGACCATCGGAGGGAGTTGTCGAGGGGAGAGCGGAGGGAGTGTAGGGACCATCGGAGGGAGTTGTCGAGGGGAGAGCGGAGGGAGTGTAGGGACCATCGGAGTGAGTGTAGGGACCATCGGAGGGAGTTGTCGAGGGGAGAGCGGAGGGAGTGTAGGGACCATCGGAGGGAGTTGTCGAGGGGAGAGCGGAGGGAGTTTAGGGACCATCGGAGGGAGTTGTCGAGGGGAGAGCGGAGGGAGTGTAGGGACCATCGGAGGGAGTTGTCGAGGGGAGAGCGGAGGGAGTGTAGGGACCATCGGAGGGAGTCGTCGAGGGGAGAGCGGAGGGAGTGTAGGGACCATCGAAGGGAGTTTTCGAGGGGAGAGCGGAGGGAGTGTAGGGAGCATCGGAGGGAGTTGTCGAGGGGACAGCGGAGGGAGTGTCGGGACCATCGGAGGGAGTTGTCGAGGGGAGAGCGGAGGGAGTGTAGGGACCATCTGAGGGAGCTGTCGAGGGGAGAGCGGAGGGAGTGTAGGGACCATCGGAGGGAGTTGTCGAGGGGAGAGCGGAGGGAGTGTAGGGACCATCAGAGGGAGTTGTCGAGGGGAGCGCGGAGGGAGTGTAGGGACCATCGGAGGGAGTCGTCGAGGGGAGTGTAGGGACCATCGGAGGGAGTCGTCGAGGGGACAGCGGAGGGAGTGTAGGGACCATCGGAGGGAGTCGTCGAGGGGAGAGCGGAGGGAGTGTAGGGACCATCGGAGGGAGTTGTCGAGGGGAGAGTGGAGGGAGTGTAGGGACCATCGGAGGGAGCTGTCGAGGGGAGAGCGGAGGGAGTGTAGGGACCATCGGAGGGATCAGTCGAGGGGAGAGCGGAGGGAGTGTAGGGACCATCGGAGGGAGTTGTCGAGGGGAGAGCGGAGGGAGTGTAGGGACCATCGGAGGGAGTCGTCGAGGGGAGAGCGGATGGAGTGTAGGGACCATCGGAGGGAGTCGTCGAGGGGAGAGCGGAGGGAGTGTAGGGACCATCGGAGGGAGTGTAGGGACCATCGGAGGGAGTTGTTGAGGGGAGAGCGGAGGGAGTGTAGGGACCATCGGAGGGAGTTGTCGAGGGGAGAGCGGAGGGAGTTTAGGGACCATCGGAGGGAGTTGTCGAGGGGAGAGCGGAGGGAGTGTAGGGACCATCGGAGGGAGTTGTCGAGGGGAGAGCGGAGGGAGTGTAGGGACCATCGAAGGGAGTTTTCGAGGGGAGAGCGGAGGGAGTGTAGGGAGCATCGGAGGGAGTTGTCGAGGGGAGAGCGGAGGTAGTGTAGGGACCATCGAAGGGAGTTTTCGAGGGGAGAGCGGAGGGAGTGTAGGGAGCATCGGAGGGAGTTGTCGAGGGGACAGCGGAGGGAGTGTCGGGCCCATCGGAGGGAGTTGCCGAGGGGAGAGCGGAGGGAGTGTAGGGACCATCTGACGGCGCTGTCGAGGGGAGAGCGGAGGGAGTGTAGGGATCATCGGAGGGAGTCGTCGAGGGGAGAGCGGAGGGAGTGTAGGGACCATCGGAGGGAGTTGTCGAGGGGAGAGCGGAGGGAGTGTAGGGACCATCGGAGGGAGTTGTCGAGGGGAGAGCGGAGGGAGTGTAGGGACCATCGGAGGGAGTCGTCGAGGGGAGAGCGGAGGGAGTGTAGGGACCATCTGAGGGAGCTGTCGAGGGGAGAGCGGAGGGAGTGTAGGGACCATCGGAGGGAGTCGTCGAGGGGAGAGTGGATGGAGTGTAGGGACCTTCGGAGGGAGTTGTCGAGGGGGGAGCGGAGGGAGTGTAGAGACCATCGGAGGGAGTCGTCGAGGGGAGAGCGGAGGGAGTGTAGGGACCATCGGAGGGAGTCGTTTTGGGGAGAGCGGAGGGAGTGTAGGGACCATCGGAGGGAGTCGTCGAGGGGAGAGCGGAGGGAGTGTAGGGACCATCGGAGGGAGTCGTCGAGGGGAGAGCGGAGGGAGTGTAGGGACCATCGGAGGGAGTTGTCGAGGGGAGAGCGGAGGGAGTGTAGGGACCATCGGAGGGAGTGTAGGGACCATCGGAGGGAGTTGTCGAGGGGAGAGCGGAGGGAGTGTAGGGACCATCGGAGGGACTCGTCGAGGGGAGAGCGGAGGGAGTTTAGGGACCATCGGAGGGAGTCGTCGAGGGGAGAGCGGATGGAGTGTAGGGACCATCGGAGGGAGTCGTCGAGGGGAGAGCGGAGGGAGTGTAGGGACCATCGGAGGGAGTCGTCGAGGGGAGCGCGGAGGGAGTGTAGGGACCATCGGAGGGAGTCGTCGAGGGGAGAGCGGAGGGAGTGTAGGGACCATCGGAGGGAGTCGTCGAGGGGAGAGCGGCGGGAGTGTAGGGACCATCGGAGGGAGTTGTCGAGGGGAGAGCGGAGGGAGTGTAGGGACCATCGGAGGGAGTTGTCGAGGGGAGAGCGGAGGGAGTGTAGGGACCATCGGAGTGAGTGTAGGGACCATCGGAGGGAGTTGTCGAGGGGAGAGCGGAGGGAGTGTAGGGACCATCGGAGGGAGTTGTCGAGGGGAGAGCGGAGGGAGTTTAGGGACCATCGGAGGGAGTTGTCGAGGGGAGAGCGGAGGGAGTGTAGGGACCATCGGAGGGAGTTGTCGAGGGGAGAGCGGAGGGAGTGTAGGGACCATCGGAGGGAGTCGTCGAGGGGAGAGCGGAGGGAGTGTAGGGACCATCGAAGGGAGTTTTAGAGGGGAGAGCGGAGGGAGTGTAGGGAGCATCGGAGGGAGTTGTCGAGGGGACAGCGGAGGGAGTGTCGGGACCATCGGAGGGAGTTGTCGAGGGGAGAGCGGAGGGAGTGTAGGGACCATCTGAGGGAGCTGTCGAGGGGAGAGCGGAGGGAGTGTAGGGACCATCGGAGGGAGTTGTCGAGGGGAGAGCGGAGGGAGTGTAGGGACCATCAGAGGGAGTTGTCGAGGGGAGCGCGGAGGGAGTGTAGGGACCATCGGAGGGAGTCGTCGAGGGGGGAGCGGAGGGAGTGTAGGGACCATCGGAGGGAGTTGTCGAGGGGAGAGTGGAGGGAGTGTAGGGACCATCGGAGGGAGTTGTCGAGGGGAGAGCGGAGGGAGTGTAGGGACCATCGGAGGGAGTGTAGGGACCATCGGAGGGAGTTGTTGAGGGGAGAGCGGAGGGAGTGTAGGGACCATCGGAGGGAGTTGTCGAGGGGAGAGCGGAGGGAGTTTAGGGACCATCGGAGGGAGTTGTCGAGGGGAGAGCGGAGGGAGTGTAGGGACCATCGGAGGGAGTTGTCGAGGGGAGTGCGGAGGGAGTGTAGGGACCATCGAAGGGAGTTTTCGAGGGGAGAGCGGAGGGAGTGTAGGGAGCATCGGAGGGAGTTGTCGAGGGGAGAGCGGAGGGAGTGTAGGGACCATCGAAGGGAGTTTTCGAGGGGAGAGCGGAGGGAGTGTAGGGATCATCGGAGGGAGTCGTCGAGGGGAGAGCGGAGGGAGTGTAGGGACCATCGGAGGGAGTTGTCGAGGGAAGAGCGGAGGGAGTGTAGGGACCATCGGAGGGAGTTGTCGAGGGGAGAGCGGAGGGAGTGTAGGGACCATCGGAGGGAGTCGTCGAGGGGAGAGCGGAGGGAGTGTAGGGACCATCTGAGGGAGCTGTCGAGGGGAGAGCGGAGGGAGTGTAGGGACCATCGGAGGGAGTCGTCGAGGGGAGAGTGGATGGAGTGTAGGGACCTTCGGAGGGAGTTGTCGAGGGGGGAGCGGAGGGAGTGTAGAGACCATCGGAGGGAGTCGTCGAGGGGAGAGCGGAGGGAGTGTAGGGACCATCGGAGGGAGTCGTTTTGGGGAGAGCGGAGGGAGTGTAGGGACCATCGGAGGGAGTCGTCGAGGGGAGAGCGGAGGGAGTGTAGGGACCATCGGAGGGAGTCGTCGAGGAGAGAGCGGAGGGAGTGTAGGGAGCATCGGAGGGAGTTGTCGAGGGGAGAGCGGAGGGAGTGTAGGGACCATCGGAGGGAGTGTAGGGACCATCGGAGGGAGTTGTCGAGGGGAGAGCGGAGGGAGTGTAGGGACCATCGGAGGGACTCGTCGAGGGGAGAGCGGAGGGAGTTTAGGGACCATCGGAGGGAGTCGTCGAGGGGAGAGCGGATGGAGTGTAGGGACCATCGGAGGGAGTCGTCGAGGGGAGAGCGGAGGGAGTGTAGGGACCATCGGAGGGAGTCGTCGAGGGGAGCGCGGAGGGAGTGTAGGGACCATCGGAGGGAGTCGTCGAGGGGAGAGCGGAGGGAGTGTAGGGACCATCGGAGGGAGTCGTCGAGGGGAGAGCGGCGGGAGTGTAGGGACCATCGGAGGGAGTTGTCGAGGGGAGAGCGGAGGGAGTGTAGGGACCATCGGAGGGAGTTGTCGAGGGGAGAGCGGAGGGAGTGTAGGGACCATCGGAGTGAGTGTAGGGACCATCGGAGGGAGTTGTCGAGGGGAGAGCGGAGGGAGTGTAGGGACCATCGGAGGGAGTTGTCGAGGGGAGAGCGGAGGGAGTTTAGGGACCATCGGAGGGAGTTGTCGAGGGGAGAGCGGAGGGAGTGTAGGGACCATCGGAGGGAGTTGTCGAGGGGAGAGCGGAGGGAGTGTAGGGACCATCGGAGGGAGTCGTCGAAGGGAGAGCGGAGGGAGTGTAGGGACCATCGAAGGGAGTTTTAGAGGGGAGAGCGGAGGGAGTGTAGGGAGCATCGGAGGGAGTTGTCGAGGGGACAGCGGAGGGAGTGTCGGGACCATCGGAGGGAGTTGTCGAGGGGAGAGCGGAGGGAGTGTAGGGACCATCTGAGGGAGCTGTCGAGGGGAGAGCGGAGGGAGTGTAGGGACCATCGGAGGGAGTTGTCGAGGGGAGAGCGGAGGGAGTGTAGGGACCATCAGAGGGAGTTGTCGAGGGGAGCGCGGAGGGAGTGTAGGGACCATCGGAGGGAGTCGTCGAGGGGGGAGCGGAGGGAGTGTAGGGACCATCGGAGGGAGTTGTCGAGGGGAGAGTGGAGGGAGTGTAGGGACCATCGGAGGGAGTTGTCGAGGGGAGAGCGGAGGGAGTGTAGGGACCATCGGAGGGAGTGTAGGGACCATCGGAGGGAGTTGTTGAGGGGAGAGCGGAGGGAGTGTAGGGACCATCGGAGGGAGTTGTCGAGGGGAGAGCGGAGGGAGTTTAGGGACCATCGGAGGGAGTTGTCGAGGGGAGAGCGGAGGGAGTGTAGGGACCATCGGAGGGAGTTGTCGAGGGGAGAGCGGAGGGAGTGTAGGGACCATCGAAGGGAGTTTTCGAGGGGAGAGCGGAGGGAGTGTAGGGAGCATCGGAGGGAGTTGTCGAGGGGAGAGCGGAGGGAGTGTAGGGACCATCGAAGGGAGTTTTCGAGAGGAGAGCGGAGGGAGTGTAGGGAGCATCGGAGGGAGTTGTCGAGGGGACAGCGGAGGGAGTGTCGGGCCCATCGGAGGGAGTTGCCGAGGGGAGAGCGGAGGGAGTGTAGGGACCATCTGACGGCGCTGTCGAGGGGAGAGCGGAGGGAGTGTAGGGATCATCGGAGGGAGTCGTCGAGGGGAGAGCGGAGGGAGTGTAGGGACCATCGGAGGGAGTTGTCGAGGGGAGAGAGGAGGGAGTGTAGGGACCATCGGAGGGAGTTGTCGAGGGGAGAGCGGAGGGAGTGTAGGGACCATCGGAGGGAGTCGTCGAGGGGAGAGCGGAGGGAGTGTAGGGACCATCTGAGGGAGCTGTCGAGGGGAGAGCGGAGGGAGTGTAGGGACCATCGGAGGGAGTCGTCGAGGGGAGAGTGGATGGAGTGTAGGGACCTTCGGAGGGAGTTGTCGAGGGGGGAGCGGAGGGAGTGTAGAGACCATCGGAGGGAGTCGTCGAGGGGAGAGCGGAGGGAGTGTAGGGACCATCGGAGGGAGTCGTTTTGGGGAGAGCGGAGGGAGTGTAGGGACCATCGGAGGGAGTCGTCGAGGGGAGAGTGGAGGGAGTGTAGGGACCATCGGAGGGAGTCGTCGAGGGGAGAGCGGAGGGAGTGTAGGGACCATCGGAGGGAGTTGTCGAGGGGAGAGCGGAGAGAGTGTAGGGACCATCGGAGGGAGTGTAGGGACCATCGGAGGGAGTTGTCGAGGGGAGAGCGGAGGGAGTGTAGGGACCATCGGAGGGACTCGTCGAGGGGAGAGCGGAGGGAGTTTAGGGACCATCGGAGGGAGTCGTCGAGGGGAGAGCGGATGGAGTGTAGGGACCATCGGAGGGAGTCGTCGAGGGGAGAGCGGAGGGAGTGTAGGGACCATCGGAGGGAGTCGTCGAGGGGAGCGCGGAGGGAGTGTAGGGACCATCGGAGGGAGTCGTCGAGGGGAGAGCGGAGGGAGTGTAGGGACCATCGGAGGGAGTCGTCGAGGGGAGAGCGGCGGGAGTGTAGGGACCATCGGAGGGAGTTGTCGAGGGGAGAGCGGAGGGAGTGTAGGGACCATCGGAGGGAGTTGTCGAGGGGAGAGCGGAGGGAGTGTAGGGACCATCGGAGTGAGTGTAGGGACCATCGGAGGGAGTTGTCGAGGGGAGAGCGGAGGGAGTGTAGGGACCATCGGAGGGAGTTGTCGAGGGGAGAGCGAAGGGAGTTTAGGGACCATCGGAGGGAGTTGTCGAGGGGAGAGCGGAGGGAGTGTAGGGACCATCGGAGGGAGTTGTCGAGGGGAGAGCGGAGGGAGTGTAGGGACCATCGGAGGGAGTCGTCGAGGGGAGAGCGGAGGGAGTGTAGGGACCATCGAAGGGAGTTTTCGAGGGGAGAGCGGAGGGAGTGTAGGGAGCATCGGAGGGAGTTGTCGAGGGGACAGCGGAGGGAGTGTCGGGACCATCGGAGGGAGTTGTCGAGGGGAGAGCGGAGGGAGTGTAGGGACCATCTGAGGGAGCTGTCGAGGGGAGAGCGGAGGGAGTGTAGGGACCATCGGAGGGAGTTGTCGAGGGGAGAGCGGAGGGAGTGTAGGGACCATCAGAGGGAGTTGTCGAGGGGAGCGCGGAGGGAGTGTAGGGACCATCGGAGGGAGTCGTCGAGGGGAGTGTAGGGACCATCGGAGGGAGTCGTCGAGGGGACAGCGGAGGGAGTGTAGGGACCATCGGAGGGAGTCGTCGAGGGGAGAGCGGAGGGAGTGTAGGGACCATCGGAGGGAGTTGTCGAGGGGAGAGTGGAGGGAGTGTAGGGACCATCGGAGGGAGCTGTCGAGGGGAGAGCGGAGGGAGTGTAGGGACCATCGGAGGGAGCAGTCGAGGGGAGAGCGGAGGGAGTGTAGGGACCATCGGAGGGAGTTGTCGAGGGGAGAGCGGAGGGAGTGTAGGGACCATCGGAGGGAGTCGTCGAGGGGAGAGCGGATGGAGTGTAGGGACCATCGGAGGGAGTCGTCGAGGGGAGAGCGGAGGGAGTGTAGGGACCATCGGAGGGAGTGTAGGGACCATCGGAGGGAGTTGTTGAGGGGAGAGCGGAGGGAGTGTAGGGACCATCGGAGGGAGTTGTCGAGGGGAGAGCGGAGGGAGTTTAGGGACCATCGGAGGGAGTTGTCGAGGGGAGAGCGGAGGGAGTGTAGGGACCATCGGAGGGAGTTGTCGAGGGGAGAGCGGAGGGAGTGTAGGGACCATCGAAGGGAGTTTTCGAGGGGAGAGCGGAGGGAGTGTAGGGAGCATCGGAGGGAGTTGTCGAGGGGAGAGCGGAGGGAGTGTAGGGACCATCGAAGGGAGTTTTCGAGGGGAGAGCGGAGGGAGTGTAGGGAGCATCGGAGGGAGTTGTCGAGGGGACAGCGGAGGGAGTGTCGGGCCCATCGGAGGGAGTTGCCGAGGGGAAAGCGGAGGGAGTGTAGGGACCATCTGACGGCGCTGTCGAGGGGAGAGCGGAGGGAGTGTAGGGATCATCGGAGGGAGTCGTCGAGGGGAGAGCGGAGGGAGTGTAGGGACCATCGGAGGGAGTTGTCGAGGGGAGAGCGGAGGGAGTGTAGGGACCATCGGAGGGAGTCGTCGAGGGGAGAGCGGAGGGAGTGTAGGGACCATCGGAGGGAGTCGTCGAGGGGAGAGCGGAGGGAGTGTAGGGACCATCGGAGGGAGTTGTCGAGGGGAGAGCGGAGGGAGTGTAGGGACCATCGGAGGGAGTCGTCGAGGGGAGAGCGGAGGGAGTGTAGGGACCATCTGAGGGAGCTGTCGAGGGGAGAGCGGAGGGAGTGTAGGGACCATCGGAGGGAGTCGTCGAGGGGAGAGTGGATGGAGTGTAGGGACCTTCGGAGGGAGTTGTCGAGGGGGGAGCGGAGGGAGTGTAGAGACCATCGGAGGGAGTCGTCGAGGGGAGAGCGGAGGGAGTGTAGGGACCATCGGAGGGAGTCGTTTTGGGGAGAGCGGAGGGAGTGTAGGGACCATCGGAGGGAGTCGTCGAGGGGAGAGCGGAGGGAGTGTAGGGACCATCGGAGGGAGTCGTCGAGGGGAGAGCGGAGGGAGTGTAGGGACCATCGGAGGGAGTTGTCGAGGGGAGAGCGGAGGGAGTGTAGGGACCATCGGAGGGAGTGTAGGGACCATCGGAGGGAGTTGTCGAGGGGAGAGCGGAGGGAGTGTAGGGACCATCGGAGGGACTCGTCGAGGGGAGAGCGGAGGGAGTTTAGGGACCATCGGAGGGAGTCGTCGAGGGGAGAGCGGATGGAGTGTAGGGACCATCGGAGGGAGTCGTCGAGGGGAGAGCGGAGGGAGTGTAGGGACCATCGGAGGGAGTCGTCGAGGGGAGCGCGGAGGGAGTGTAGGGACCATCGGAGGGAGTCGTCGAGGGGAGAGCGGAGGGAGTGTAGGGACCATCGGAGGGAGTCGTCGAGGGGAGAGCGGCGGGAGTGTAGGGACCATCGGAGGGAGTTGTCGAGGGGAGAGCGGAGGGAGTGTAGGGACCATCGGAGGGAGTTGTCGAGGGGAGAGCGGAGGGAGTGTAGGGACCATCGGAGTGAGTGTAGGGACCATCGGAGGGAGTTGTCGAGGGGAGAGCGGAGGGAGTGTAGGGACCATCGGAGGGAGTTGTCGAGGGGAGAGCGGAGGGAGTTTAGGGACCATCGGAGGGAGTTGTCGAGGGGAGAGCGGAGGGAGTTTAGGGACCATCGGAGGGAGTTGTCGAGGGGAGAGCGGAGGGAGTGTAGGGACCATCGGAGGGAGTCGTTTTGGGGAGAGCGGAGGGAGTGTAGGGACCATCGGAGGGAGTCGTCGAGGGGAGAGCGGAGGGAGTGTAGGGACCATCGGAGGGAGTCGTCGAGGGGAGAGCGGAGGGAGTGTAGGGACCATCGGAGGGAGTTGTCGAGGGGAGAGCGGAGGGAGTGTAGGGACCATCGGAGGGAGTGTAGGGACCATCGGAGGGAGTTGTCGAGGGGAGAGCGGAGGGAGTGTAGGGACCATCGGAGGGACTCGTCGAGGGGAGAGCGGAGGGAGTTTAGGGACCATCGGAGGGAGTCGTCGAGGGGAGAGCGGATGGAGTGTAGGGACCATCGGAGGGAGTCGTCGAGGGGAGAGCGGAGGGAGTGTAGGGACCATCGGAGGGAGTCGTCGAGGGGAGCGCGGAGGGAGTGTAGGGACCATCGGAGGGAGTCGTCGAGGGGAGAGCGGAGGGAGTGTAGGGACCATCGGAGGGAGTCGTCGAGGGGAGAGCGGCGGGAGTGTAGGGACCATCGGAGGGAGTTGTCGAGGGGAGAGCGGAGGGAGTGTAGGGACCATCGGAGGGAGTTGTCGAGGGGAGAGCGGAGGGAGTGTAGGGACCATCGGAGTGAGTGTAGGGACCATCGGAGGGAGTTGTCGAGGGGAGAGCGGAGGGAGTGTAGGGACCATCGGAGGGAGTTGTCGAGGGGAGAGCGGAGGGAGTTTAGGGACCATCGGAGGGAGTTGTCGAGGGGAGAGCGGAGGGAGTTTAGGGACCATCGGAGGGAGTTGTCGAGGGGAGAGCGGAGGGAGTGTAGGGATCATCGGAGGGAGTTTTCGAGGGGAGAGCGGAGGGAGTGTAGGGTCCATCGGAGGGAGTTGTCGAGCGGGGAGCGGAGGGAGTGTAGGGACCATCGGAGCGAGTTGTCGAGGGGAGAGCGGAGGGAGTGTAGGGACCATCGGAGGGAGTTGTCGAGCGGGGAGCGGAGGGAGTGTAGGGACCATCGGAGGGAGTTGTCGAGGGGAGAGCGGAGGGAGTGTAGGGTCCATCGGAGGGAGTTGTCGAGCGGGGAGCGGAGGGAGTGTAGGGACCATCGGAGGGAGTTGTCGAGGGGAGAGCGGAGGGAGTGTATTGTCCATCGGAGGGAGTTGTCGAGCGGGGAGCGGAGGGAGTGTAGGGACCATCGGAGGGAGTTGTCGAGGGGAGAGCGGAGGGAGTTTAGGGACCATCGGAGGGAGTTGTCGAGGGGAGAGCGGAGGGAGTGTAGGGACCATCGGAGGGAGTTGTCGAGGGGAGAGTGGAGGGAGTGTAGGGACCATCGGAGGGAGTTGTCGAGGGGAGAGCGGAGGGAGTGTAGGGACCATCGGAGGGAGTTGTCGAGGGGAGAGCGGAGGGAGTGTAGGGACCATCGGAGGGAGTTGTCGAGGGGAGAGCGGAGGGAGTGTAGGGACCATCGGAGGGAGTCGTCGAGGGGAGAGCGGAGGGAGTGTAGGGACCATCGGAGGGAGTCGTCGAGGGGAGAGCGGAGGGAGTGTAGGGACCATCGGAGGGAGTTGTCGAGGGGAGAGCGGAGGGAGTGTAGGGACCATCGGAGGGAGTCGTCGAGGGGAGAGCGGAGGGAGTGTAGGGACCATCGGAGGGAGTTGTCGAGGGGAGAGCGGAGGGAGTGTAGGGACCATCGGAGGGAGTTGTCGAGGGGAGAGCGGAGGGAGTGTAGGGTCCATCGGAGGGAGTTGTCGAGCGGGGAGCGGAGGGAGTGTAGGGACCATCGGAGGGAGTTGTCGAGGGGAGAGCGGAGGGAGTTTAGGGACCATCGGAGGGAGTTGTCGAGGGGAGAGCGGAGGGAGTGTAGGGACCATCGGAGGGAGTTTTCGAGGGGAGAGCGGAGGGAGTATAGGGTCCATCGGAGGGAGTTGTCGAGCGGGGAGCGGAGGGAGTGTAGGGTCCATCGGAGGGAGTTGTCGAGCGGGGAGCGGAGGGAGTGTAGGGACCATCGGAGGGAGTTGTCGAGGGGAGAGCGGAGGGAGTTTAGGGACCATCGGAGGGAGTTGTCGAGGGGAGAGCGGAGGGAGTGTAGGGACCATCGGAGGGAGTTTTCGAGGGGAGAGCGGAGGGAGTGTAGGGTCCATCGGAGGGAGTTGTCGAGCGGGGAGCGGAGGGAGTGTAGGGACCATCGGAGGGAGTTGTCGAGGGGAGAGCGGAGGGAGTGTAGGGACCATCGGAGGGAGTCGTCGAGCGGGGAGCGGAGGGAGTGTAGGGACCATCGGAGGGACTTGTCGAGGGGAGAGCGGAGGGAGTGTAGGGTCCATCGGAGGGAGTTGTCGAGCGGGGAGCGGAGGGAGTGTAGGGACCATCGGAGGGAGTTGTCGAGGGGAGAGCGGAGGGAGTTTAGGGACCATCGGAGGGAGTTGTCGAGGGGAGAGCGGAGGGAGTGTAGGGACCATCGGAGGGAGTTTTCGAGGGGAGAGCGGAGGGAGTGTAGGGTCCATCGGAGGGAGTTGTCGAGCGGGGAGCGGAGGGAGTGTAGGGACCAGCGGAGCGAGTTGTCGAGGGGAGAGCGGAGGGAGTGTAGGGACCATCGGAGGGAGTTGTCGAGCGGGGAGCGGAGGGAGTGTAGGGACCATCGGAGGGAGTTGTCGAGGGGAGAGCGGAGGGAGTGTAGGGACCATCGGAGCGAGTTGTCGAGCGGGGAGCGGAGGGAGTGTAGGGACCATCGGAGGGAGTTTTCGAGGGGAGAGCGGAGGGAGTGTAGGGTCCATCGGAGGGAGTTGTCGAGCGGGGAGCGGAGGGAGTGTAGGGACCATCGGAGGGAGTTGTCGAGGGGAGAGCGGAGGGAGTGTAGGGACCATCGGAGGGAGTCGTCGAGCGGGGAGCGGAGGGAGTGTAGGGACCATCGGAGGGACTTGTCGAGGGGAGAGCGGAGGGAGTGTAGGGTCCATCGGAGGGAGTTGTCGAGCGGGGAGCGGAGGGAGTGTAGGGACCATCGGAGGGAGTTGTCGAGGGGAGAGCGGAGGGAGTTTAGGGACCATCGGAGGGAGTTGTCGAGGGGAGAGCGGAGGGAGTGTAGGGACCATCGGAGGGAGTTTTCGAGGGGAGAGCGGAGGGAGTGTAGGGTCCATCGGAGGGAGTTGTCGAGCGGGGAGCGGAGGGAGTGTAGGGACCAGCGGAGCGAGTTGTCGAGGGGAGAGCGGAGGGAGTGTAGGGACCATCGGAGGGAGTTGTCGAGCGGGGAGCGGAGGGAGTGTAGGGACCATCGGAGGGAGTTGTCGAGGGGAGAGCGGAGGGAGTGTAGGGACCATCGGAGCGAGTTGTCGAGCGGGGAGCGGAGGGAGTGTAGGGACCATCGGAGGGAGTTGTCGAGGGGAGAGCGGAGGGAGTGTAGGGTCCATCGGAGGGAGTTGTCGAGCGGGGAGCGGAGGGAGTGTAGGGACCATCGGAGGGAGTTGTCGAGGGGAGAGCGGAGGGAGTTTAGGGACCATCGGAGGGAGTTGTCGAGGGGAGAGCGGAGGGAGTGTAGGGACCATCGGAGGGAGTTGTCGAGGGGAGAGCGGAGGGAGTGTAGGGACCATCTGAGGGAGCTGTCGAGGGGAGAGCGGAGGGAGTGTAGGGACCATCGGAGGGAGTTGTCGAGGGGAGAGCGGAGGGAGTGTAGGGACCATCAGAGGGAGTCGTCGAGGGGAGAGCGGATGGAGTGTAGGGACCATCGGAGGGAGTCGTCGAGGGGAGAGCGGAGGGAGTGTAGGGACCATCGGAGGGAGTCGTCGAGGGGAGCGCGGAGGGAGTGTAGGGACCATCGGAGGGAGTCGTCGAGGGGAGAGCGGAGGGAGTGTAGGGACCATCGGAGGGAGTCGTCGAGGGGAGAGCGGCGGGAGTGTAGGGACCATCGGAGGGAGTTGTCGAGGGGAGAGCGGAGGGAGTGTAGGGACCATCGGAGGGAGTTGTCGAGGGGAGAGCGGAGGGAGTGTAGGGACCATCGGAGTGAGTGTAGGGACCATCGGAGGGAGTTGTCGAGGGGAGAGCGGAGGGAGTGTAGGGACCATCGGAGGGAGTTGTCGAGGGGAGAGCGGAGGGAGTTTAGGGACCATCGGAGGGAGTTGTCGAGGGGAGAGCGGAGGGAGTTTAGGGACCATCGGAGGGAGTTGTCGAGGGGAGAGCGGAGGGAGTGTAGGGACCATCGGAGGGAGTTTTCGAGGGGAGAGCGGAGGGAGTGTAGGGTCCATCGGAGGAAGTTGTCGAGCGGGGAGCGGAGGGAGTGTAGGGACCATCGGAGCGAGTTGTCGAGGGGAGAGCGGAGGGAGTGTAGGGACCATCGGAGGGAGTTGTCGAGCGGGGAGCGGAGGGAGTGTAGGGACCATCGGAGGGAGTTGTCGAGGGGAGAGCGGAGGGAGTGTAGGGTCCATCGGAGGGAGTTGTCGAGCGGGGAGCGGAGGGAGTGTAGGGTCCATCGAAGGGAGTTGTCGAGGGGAGAGCGGAGGGAGTGTAGGGACCATCGGAGGGAGTTGTCGAGGGGAGAGCGGAGGGAGTGTAGGGTCCATCGGAGGGAGTTGTCGAGCGGGGAGCGGAGGGAGTGTAGGGACCATCGGAGGGAGTTGTCGAGGGGAGAGCGGAGGGAGTGTAGGGACCATCGGAGGGAGTTGTCGAGGGGAGAGCGGAGGGAGTGTAGGGACCATCGGAGGGAGTTGTCGAGGGGAGAGCGGAGGGAGTGTAGGGACCATCGGAGGGAGTTGTCGAGGGGAGAGCGGAGGGAGTGTAGGGACCATCGGAGGGAGTCGTCGAGGGGAGAGCGGAGGGAGTGTAGGGACCATCGGAGGGAGTTGTCGAGGGGAGAGCGGAGGGAGTGTAGGGACCATCGGAGGGAGTCGTCGAGGGGAGAGCGGAGGGAGTGTAGGGACCATCGGAGGGAGTTGTCGAGGGGAGAGCGGAGGGAGTGTAGGGACCATCGGAGGGAGTTGTCGAGGGGAGAGCGGAGGGAGTGTAGGGTCCATCGGAGGGAGTTGTCGAGCGGGGAGCGGAGGGAGTGTAGGGACCATCGGAGGGAGTTGTCGAGGGGAGAGCGGAGGGAGTTTAGGGACCATCGGAGGGAGTTGTCGAGGGGAGAGCGGAGGGAGTGTAGGGACCATCGGAGGGAGTTTTCGAGGGGAGAGCGGAGGGAGTGTAGGGACCATCTGAGGGAGCTGTCGAGGGGAGAGCGGAGGGAGTGTAGGGACCATCGGAGGGAGTCGTCGAGGGGAGAGTGGATGGAGTGTAGGGACCTTCGGAGGGAGTTGTCGAGGGGGGAGCGGAGGGAGTGTAGAGACCATCGGAGGGAGTCGTCGAGGGGAGAGCGGAGGGAGTGTAGGGACCATCGGAGGGAGTCGTTTTGGGGAGAGCGGAGGGAGTGTAGGGACCATCGGAGGGAGTCGTCGAGGGGAGAGCGGAGGGAGTGTAGGGACCATCGGAGGGAGTCGTCGAGGGGAGAGCGGAGGGAGTGTAGGGACCATCGGAGGGAGTTGTCGAGGGGAGAGCGGAGGGAGTGTAGGGACCATCGGAGGGAGTGTAGGGACCATCGGAGGGAGTTGTCGAGGGGAGAGCGGAGGGAGTGTAGGGACCATCGGAGGGACTCGTCGAGGGGAGAGCGGAGGGAGTTTAGGGACCATCGGAGGGAGTCGTCGAGGGGAGAGCGGATGGAGTGTAGGGACCATCGGAGGGAGTCGTCGAGGGGAGAGCGGAGGGAGTGTAGGGACCATCGGAGGGAGTCGTCGAGGGGAGCGCGGAGGGAGTGTAGGGACCATCGGAGGGAGTCGTCGAGGGGAGAGCGGAGGGAGTGTAGGGACCATCGGAGGGAGTCGTCGAGGGGAGAGCGGCGGGAGTGTAGGGACCATCGGAGGGAGTTGTCGAGGGGAGAGCGGAGGGAGTGTAGGGACCATCGGAGGGAGTTGTCGAGGGGAGAGCGGAGGGAGTGTAGGGACCATCGGAGTGAGTGTAGGGACCATCGGAGGGAGTTGTCGAGGGGAGAGCGGAGGGAGTGTAGGGACCATCGGAGGGAGTTGTCGAGGGGAGAGCGGAGGGAGTTTAGGGACCATCGGAGGGAGTTGTCGAGGGGAGAGCGGAGGGAGTTTAGGGACCATCGGAGGGAGTTGTCGAGGGGAGAGCGGAGGGAGTGTAGGGACCATCGGAGGGAGTCGTTTTGGGGAGAGCGGAGGGAGTGTAGGGACCATCGGAGGGAGTCGTCGAGGGGAGAGCGGAGGGAGTGTAGGGACCATCGGAGGGAGTCGTCGAGGGGAGAGCGGAGGGAGTGTAGGGACCATCGGAGGGAGTTGTCGAGGGGAGAGCGGAGGGAGTGTAGGGACCATCGGAGGGAGTGTAGGGACCATCGGAGGGAGTTGTCGAGGGGAGAGCGGAGGGAGTGTAGGGACCATCGGAGGGACTCGTCGAGGGGAGAGCGGAGGGAGTTTAGGGACCATCGGAGGGAGTCGTCGAGGGGAGAGCGGATGGAGTGTAGGGACCATCGGAGGGAGTCGTCGAGGGGAGAGCGGAGGGAGTGTAGGGACCATCGGAGGGAGTCGTCGAGGGGAGCGCGGAGGGAGTGTAGGGACCATCGGAGGGAGTCGTCGAGGGGAGAGCGGAGGGAGTGTAGGGACCATCGGAGGGAGTCGTCGAGGGGAGAGCGGCGGGAGTGTAGGGACCATCGGAGGGAGTTGTCGAGGGGAGAGCGGAGGGAGTGTAGGGACCATCGGAGGGAGTTGTCGAGGGGAGAGCGGAGGGAGTGTAGGGACCATCGGAGTGAGTGTAGGGACCATCGGAGGGAGTTGTCGAGGGGAGAGCGGAGGGAGTGTAGGGACCATCGGAGGGAGTTGTCGAGGGGAGAGCGGAGGGAGTTTAGGGACCATCGGAGGGAGTTGTCGAGGGGAGAGCGGAGGGAGTTTAGGGACCATCGGAGGGAGTTGTCGAGGGGAGAGCGGAGGGAGTGTAGGGACCATCGGAGGGAGTTTTCGAGGGGAGAGCGGAGGGAGTGTAGGGTCCATCGGAGGGAGTTGTCGAGCGGGGAGCGGAGGGAGTGTAGGGACCATCGGAGCGAGTTGTCGAGGGGAGAGCGGAGGGAGTGTAGGGACCATCGGAGGGAGTTGTCGAGCGGGGAGCGGAGGGAGTGTAGGGACCATCGGAGGGAGTTGTCGAGGGGAGAGCGGAGGGAGTGTAGGGTCCATCGGAGGGAGTTGTCGAGCGGGGAGCGGAGGGAGTGTAGGGACCATCGGAGGGAGTTGTCGAGGGGAGAGCGGAGGGAGTGTAGGGTCCATCGGAGGGAGTTGTCGAGCGGGGAGCGGAGGGAGTGTAGGGACCATCGGAGGGAGTTGTCGAGGGGAGAGCGGAGGGAGTTTAGGGACCATCGGAGGGAGTTGTCGAGGGGAGAGCGGAGGGAGTGTAGGGACCATCGGAGGGAGTTGTCGAGGGGAGAGCGGAGGGAGTGTAGGGACCATCGGAGGGAGTCGTCGAGGGGAGAGCGGAGGGAGTGTAGGGACCATCGGAGGGAGTTGTCGAGGGGAGAGCGGAGGGAGTGTAGGGACCATCGGAGGGAGTCGTCGAGGGGAGAGCGGAGGGAGTGTAGGGACCATCGGAGGGAGTTGTCGAGGGGAGAGCGGAGGGAGTGTAGGGACCATCGGAGGGAGTTGTCGAGGGGAGAGCGGAGGGAGTGTAGGGTCCATCGGAGGGAGTTGTCGAGCGGGGAGCGGAGGGAGTGTAGGGACCATCGGAGGGAGTTGTCGAGGGGAGAGCGGAGGGAGTTTAGGGACCATCGGAGGGAGTTGTCGAGGGGAGAGCGGAGGGAGTGTAGGGACCATCGGAGGGAGTTTTCGAGGGGAGAGCGGAGGGAGTGTAGGGTCCATCGGAGGGAGTTGTCGAGCGGGGAGCGGAGGGAGTGTAGGGTCCATCGGAGGGAGTTGTCGAGCGGGGAGCGGAGGGAGTGTAGGGACCATCGGAGGGAGTTGTCGAGGGGAGAGCGGAGGGAGTTTAGGGACCATCGGAGGGAGTTGTCGAGGGGAGAGCGGAGGGAGTGTAGGGACCATCGGAGGGAGTTTTCGAGGGGAGAGCGGAGGGAGTGTAGGGTCCATCGGAGGGAGTTGTCGAGCGGGGAGCGGAGGGAGTGTAGGGACCATCGGAGGGAGTTGTCGAGGGGAGAGCGGAGGGAGTGTAGGGACCATCGGAGGGAGTCGTCGAGCGGGGAGCGGAGGGAGTGTAGGGACCATCGGAGGGACTTGTCGAGGGGAGAGCGGAGGGAGTGTAGGGTCCATCGGAGGGAGTTGTCGAGCGGGGAGCGGAGGGAGTGTAGGGACCATCGGAGGGAGTTGTCGAGGGGAGAGCGGAGGGAGTTTAGGGACCATCGGAGGGAGTTGTCGAGGGGAGAGCGGAGGGAGTGTAGGGACCATCGGAGGGAGTTTTCGAGGGGAGAGCGGAGGGAGTGTAGGGTCCATCGGAGGGAGTTGTCGAGCGGGGAGCGGAGGGAGTGTAGGGACCATCGGAGCGAGTTGTCGAGGGGAGAGCGGAGGGAGTGTAGGGACCATCGGAGGGAGTTGTCGAGCGGGGAGCGGAGGGAGTGTAGGGACCATCGGAGGGAGTTGTCGAGGGGAGAGCGGAGGGAGTGTAGGGACCATCGGAGCGAGTTGTCGAGCGGGGAGCGGAGGGAGTGTAGGGACCATCGGAGGGAGTTGTCGAGGGGAGAGCGGAGGGAGTGTAGGGTCCATCGGAGGGAGTTGTCGAGCGGGGAGCGGAGGGAGTGTAGGGACCATCGGAGGGAGTTGTCGAGGGGAGAGCGGAGGGAGTTTAGGGACCATCGGAGGGAGTTGTCGAGGGGAGAGCGGAGGGAGTGTAGGGACCATCGGAGGGAGTTGTCGAGGGGAGAGCGGAGGGAGTGTAGGGACCATCTGAGGGAGCTGTCGAGGGGAGAGCGGAGGGAGTGTAGGGACCATCGGAGGGAGTTGTCGAGGGGAGAGCGGAGGGAGTGTAGGGACCATCAGAGGGAGTCGTCGAGGGGAGAGCGGATGGAGTGGAGGGACCATCGGAGGGAGTCGTCGAGGGGAGAGCGGAGGGAGTGTAGGGACCATCGGAGGGAGTCGTCGAGGGGAGCGCGGAGGGAGTGTAGGGACCATCGGAGGGAGTCGTCGAGGGGAGAGCGGAGGGAGTGTAGGGACCATCGGAGGGAGTCGTCGAGGGGAGAGCGGCGGGAGTGTAGGGACCATCGGAGGGAGTTGTCGAGGGGAGAGCGGAGGGAGTGTAGGGACCATCGGAGGGAGTTGTCGAGGGGAGAGCGGAGGGAGTGTAGGGACCATCGGAGTGAGTGTAGGGACCATCGGAGGGAGTTGTCGAGGGGAGAGCGGAGGGAGTGTAGGGACCATCGGAGGGAGTTGTCGAGGGGAGAGCGGAGGGAGTTTAGGGACCATCGGAGGGAGTTGTCGAGGGGAGAGCGGAGGGAGTTTAGGGACCATCGGAGGGAGTTGTCGAGGGGAGAGCGGAGGGAGTGTAGGGACCATCGGAGGGAGTTTTCGAGGGGAGAGCGGAGGGAGTGTAGGGTCCATCGGAGGAAGTTGTCGAGCGGGGAGCGGAGGGAGTGTAGGGACCATCGGAGCGAGTTGTCGAGGGGAGAGCGGAGGGAGTGTAGGGACCATCGGAGGGAGTTGTCGAGCGGGGAGCGGAGGGAGTGTAGGGACCATCGGAGGGAGTTGTCGAGGGGAGAGCGGAGGGAGTGTAGGGTCCATCGGAGGGAGTTGTCGAGCGGGGAGCGGAGGGAGTGTAGGGACCATCGGAGGGAGTTGTCGAGGGGAGAGCGGAGGGAGTGTAGGGTCCATCGGAGGGAGTTGTCGAGCGGGGAGCGGAGGGAGTGTAGGGACCATCGGAGGGAGTTGTCGAGGGGAGAGCGGAGGGAGTTTAGGGACCATCGGAGGGAGTTGTCGAGGGGAGAGCGGAGGGAGTGTAGGGACCATCGGAGGGAGTTGTCGAGGGGAGAGCGGAGGGAGTGTAGGGACCATCGGAGGGAGTTGTCGAGGGGAGAGCGGAGGGACTGTAGGGACCATCGGAGGGAGTTGTCGAGGGGAGAGCGGAGGGAGTGTAGGGACCATCGGAGGGAGTTGTCGAGGGGAGAGCGGAGGGAGTGTAGGGACCATCGGAGGGAGTCGTCGAGGGGAGAGCGGAGGGAGTGTAGGGACCATCGGAGGGAGTTGTCGAGGGGAGAGCGGAGGGAGTGTAGGGACCATCGGAGGGAGTCGTCGAGGGGAGAGCGGAGGGAGTGTAGGGACCATCGGAGGGAGTTGTCGAGGGGAGAGCGGAGGGAGTGTAGGGACCATCGGAGGGAGTTGTCGAGGGGAGAGCGGAGGGAGTGTAGGGTCCATCGGAGGGAGTTGTCGAGCGGGGAGCGGAGGGAGTGTAGGGACCATCGGAGGGAGTTGTCGAGGGGAGAGCGGAGGGAGTTTAGGGACCATCGGAGGGAGTTGTCGAGGGGAGAGCGGAGGGAGTGTAGGTACCATCGGAGGGAGTTTTCGAGGGGAGAGCGGAGGGAGTGTAGGGTCCATCGGAGGGAGTTGTCGAGCGGGGAGCGGAGGGAGTGTAGGGACCATCGGAGGGAGTTGTCGAGGGGAGAGCGGAGGGAGTGTAGGGACCATCGGAGGGAGTTGTCGAGGGGAGAGCGGAGGGAGTGTAGGGTCCATCGGAGGGAGTTGTCAAGCGGGGAGCGGAGGGAGTGTAGGGACCATCGGAGGGAGTTGTCGAGGGGAGAGCGGAGGGAGTGTAGGGACCATCGGAGGGAGTTGTCGAGCGGGGAGCGGAGGGAGTGTAGGGACCATCGGAGGGAGTTGTCGAGGGGAGAGCGGAGGGAGTTTAGGGACCATCGGAGGGAGTTGTCGAGGGGAGAGCGGAGGGAGTGTAGGGACCATCGGAGGGAGTTGTCGAGGGGAGAGCGGAGGGAGTGTAGGGACCATCGGAGGGAGTTGTCGAGGGGAGAGCGGAGGGAGTGTAGGGACCATCGGAGGGAGTTGTCGAGGGGAGAGCGGAGGGAGTGTAGGGACCATCGGAGGGAGTTGTCGAGGGGAGAGCGGAGGGAGTGTAGGGACCATCGGAGGGAGTTGTCGAGGGGAGAGCGGAGGGAGTGTAGGGACCATCGGAGGGAGTCGTCGAGGGGAGAGCGGAGGGAGTGTAGGGACCATCGGAGGGAGTCGTCGAGGGGAGAGCGGAGGGAGTGTAGGGACCATCGGAGGGAGTCGTCGAGGGGAGAGCGGAGGGAGTGTAGGGACCATCGGAGGGAGTTGTCGTGGGGAGAGCGGAGGGAGTGTAGGGACCATCGGAGGGAGTTGTCGAGGGGAGAGCGGAGGGAGTGTAGGGACCATCGGAGGGAGTTGTCGAGGGGAGAGCGGAGGGAGTGTAGGGACCATCGGAGGGAGTTGTCGAGTGGAGAGCGGAGGTAGTGTAGGGACCATCGGAGGGAGTTGTCGAGGGGAGAGCGGAGGGAGTGTAGGGACCATCGGAGGGAGTTGTCGAGGGGAGAGCGGAGGGAGTGTAGGGACCATCGGAGGGAGTTGTCGAGGGGAGAGCGGAGGGAGTGTAGGGACCATCGGAGGGAGTTGTCGAGGGGAGAGCGGAGGGAGTGTAGGGACCATCGGAGGGAGTCGTCGAGGGGAGAGCGGAGGGAGGTAGGGACCATCGGAGGGAGTTGTCGAGGGGAGAGCGGAGGTAGTGTAGGGACCATCGGAGGGAGTTGTCGAGGGGAGAGCGGAGGGAGTGTAGGGACCATCGGAGGGAGCTGTCGAGGGGAGAGCGGAGGGAGTGTAGGGACCATCGGAGGGAGTTGTCGAGGGGAGAGCGGAGGGAGTGTAGGGACCATCGGAGGGAGTCGTCGAGGGGAGAGCGGAGGGAGTGTAGGGACCATCGGAGGGAGTCGTCGAGGGGAGAGCGGAGGGAGTGTAGGGACCATCGGAGGGAGTCGTCGAGGGGAGAGCGGAGGGAGTGTAGGGACCATCGGAGGGAGTTGTCGAGGGGAGAGCGGGGGAGTGTAGGGACCATCGGAGGGAGTTGTCGAGGGGAGAGCGGAGGGAGTGTAGGGTCCATCGGAGGGAGTTGTCGAGGGGAGAGCGGAGGGAGTGTAGGGACCATCGGAGGGAGTCGTCGAGGGGAGAGCGGAGGGAGTGTAGGGACCATCGGAGGGAGTCGTCGAGGGGAGAGCGGAGGGAGTGTAGGGACCATCGGAGGGAGTTGTCGAGGGGAGAGCGGAGGGAGTGTAGGGACCATCGGAGGGAGTCGTCGAGGGGAGAGCGGAGGGAGTGTAGGGACCATCGGAGGGAGTTGTCGAGGGGAGAGCGGAGGGAGTGTAGGGACCATCGGAGGGAGTTGTCGAGGGGAGAGCGGAGGGAGTGTAGGGACCATCGGAGGGAGTTGTCGAGGGGAGAGCGGAGGGAGTGTAGGGACCATCGGAGGGAGTTGTCGAGTGGAGAGCGGAGGTAGTGTAGGGACCATCGGAGGGAGTTGTCGAGGGGAGAGCGGAGGGAGTGTAGGGACCATCGGAGGGAGTTGTCGAGGGGAGAGCGGAGGGAGTGTAGGGACCATCGGAGGGAGTTGTCGAGGGGAGAGCGGAGGGAGTGTAGGGACCATCGGAGGGAGTTGTCGAGGGGAGAGCGGAGGGAGTGTAGGGACCATCGGAGGGAGTCGTCGAGGGGAGAGCGGAGGGAGGTAGGGACCATCGGAGGGAGTTGTCGAGGGGAGAGCGGAGGTAGTGTAGGGACCATCGGAGGGAGTTGTCGAGGGGAGAGCGGAGGGAGTGTAGGGACCATCGGAGGGAGCTGTCGAGGGGAGAGCGGAGGGAGTGTAGGGACCATCGGAGGGAGTTGTCGAGGGGAGAGCGGAGGGAGTGTAGGGACCATCGGAGGGAGCTGTCGAGGGGAGAGCGGAGGGAGTGTAGGGACCATCGGAGGGAGTCGTCGAGGGGAGAGCGGAGGGAGTGTAGGGACCATCGGAGGGAGTTGTCGAGGGGAGAGCGGAGGGAGTGTAGGGACCATCGGAGGGAGTTGTCGAGGGGAGAGCGGGGGAGTGTAGGGACCATCGGAGGGAGTTGTCGAGGGGAGAGCGGAGGGAGTTTAGGGACCATCGGAGGGAGTTGTCGAGGGGAGAGCGGAGGGAGTGTAGGGTCCATCGGAGGGAGTCGTCGAGGGGAGAGCGGAGGGAGTGTAGGGACCATCGGAGGGAGTCGTCGAGGGGAGAGCGGAGGGAGTGTAGGGACCATCGGAGGGAGTTGTCGAGGGGAGAGCGGAGGGAGTGTAGGGACCATCGGAGGGAGTTGTCGAGGGGAGAGCGGGGGAGTGTAGGGACCATCGGAGGGAGTTGTCGAGGGGAGAGCGGAGGGAGTTTAGGGACCATCGGAGGGAGTTGTCGAGGGGAGAGCGGAGGGAGTGTAGAGACCATCGGAGGGAGTCGTCGAGGGGAGAGCGGAGGGAGTGTAGGGACCATCGGAGGGAGTCGTCGAGGGGAGAGCGGAGGGAGTGTAGGGACCATCGGAGGGAGTTGTCGAGGGGAGAGCGGAGGGAGTGTAGGGACCATCGGAGGGAGTTGTCGAGGGGAGAGCGGGGGAGTGTAGGGACCATCGGAGGGAGTTGTCGAGGGGAGAGCGGAGGGAGTTTAGGGACCATCGGAGGGAGTCGTCGAGGGGAGAGCGGAGGGAGTGTAGGGACCATCGGAGGGAGTCGTCGAGGGGAGAGCGGCGGGAGTGTAGGGACCATCGGAGGGAGTTGTCGAGGGGAGAGCGGAGGGAGTGTAGGGACCATCGGAGGGAGTTGTCGAGGGGAGAGCGGAGGGAGTGTAGGGACCATCGGAGTGAGTGTAGGGACCATCGGAGGGAGTTGTCGAGGGGAGAGCGGAGGGAGTGTAGGGACCATCGGAGGGAGTTGTCGAGGGGAGAGCGGAGGGAGTTTAGGGACCATCGGAGGGAGTTGTCGAGGGGAGAGCGGAGGGAGTTTAGGGACCATCGGAGGGAGTTGTCGAGGGGAGAGCGGAGGGAGTGTAGGGACCATCGGAGGGAGTTTTCGAGGGGAGAGCGGAGGGAGTGTAGGGTCCATCGGAGGAAGTTGTCGAGCGGGGAGCGGAGGGAGTGTAGGGACCATCGGAGCGAGTTGTCGAGGGGAGAGCGGAGGGAGTGTAGGGACCATCGGAGGGAGTTGTCGAGCGGGGAGCGGAGGGAGTGTAGGGACCATCGGAGGGAGTTGTCGAGGGGAGAGCGGAGGGAGTGTAGGGTCCATCGGAGGGAGTTGTCGAGCGGGGAGCGGAGGGAGTGTAGGGACCATCGGAGGGAGTTGTCGAGGGGAGAGCGGAGGGAGTGTAGGGTCCATCGGAGGGAGTTGTCGAGCGGGGAGCGGAGGGAGTGTAGGGACCATCGGAGGGAGTTGTCGAGGGGAGAGCGGAGGGAGTTTAGGGACCATCGGAGGGAGTTGTCGAGGGGAGAGCGGAGGGAGTGTAGGGACCATCGGAGGGAGTTGTCGAGGGGAGAGCGGAGGGAGTGTAGGGACCATCGGAGGGAGTTGTCGAGGGGAGAGCGGAGGGACTGTAGGGACCATCGGAGGGAGTTGTCGAGGGGAGAGCGGAGGGAGTGTAGGGACCATCGGAGGGAGTTGTCGAGGGGAGAGCGGAGGGAGTGTAGGGACCATCGGAGGGAGTCGTCGAGGGGAGAGCGGAGGGAGTGTAGGGACCATCGGAGGGAGTTGTCGAGGGGAGAGCGGAGGGAGTGTAGGGACCATCGGAGGGAGTCGTCGAGGGGAGAGCGGAGGGAGTGTAGGGACCATCGGAGGGAGTTGTCGAGGGGAGAGCGGAGGGAGTGTAGGGACCATCGGAGGGAGTTGTCGAGGGGAGAGCGGAGGGAGTGTAGGGTCCATCGGAGGGAGTTGTCGAGCGGGGAGCGGAGGGAGTGTAGGGACCATCGGAGGGAGTTGTCGAGGGGAGAGCGGAGGGAGTTTAGGGACCATCGGAGGGAGTTGTCGAGGGGAGAGCGGAGGGAGTGTAGGTACCATCGGAGGGAGTTTTCGAGGGGAGAGCGGAGGGAGTGTAGGGTCCATCGGAGGGAGTTGTCGAGCGGGGAGCGGAGGGAGTGTAGGGACCATCGGAGGGAGTTGTCGAGGGGAGAGCGGAGGGAGTGTAGGGACCATCGGAGGGAGTTGTCGAGGGGAGAGCGGAGGGAGTGTAGGGTCCATCGGAGGGAGTTGTCAAGCGGGGAGCGGAGGGAGTGTAGGGACCATCGGAGGGAGTTGTCGAGGGGAGAGCGGAGGGAGTGTAGGGACCATCGGAGGGAGTTGTCGAGCGGGGAGCGGAGGGAGTGTAGGGACCATCGGAGGGAGTTGTCGAGGGGAGAGCGGAGGGAGTTTAGGGACCATCGGAGGGAGTTGTCGAGGGGAGAGCGGAGGGAGTGTAGGGACCATCGGAGGGAGTTGTCGAGGGGAGAGCGGAGGGAGTGTAGGGACCATCGGAGGGAGTTGTCGAGGGGAGAGCGGAGGGAGTGTAGGGACCATCGGAGGGAGTTGTCGAGGGGAGAGCGGAGGGAGTGTAGGGACCATCGGAGGGAGTTGTCGAGGGGAGAGCGGAGGGAGTGTAGGGACCATCGGAGGGAGTTGTCGAGGGGAGAGCGGAGGGAGTGTAGGGACCATCGGAGGGAGTCGTCGAGGGGAGAGCGGAGGGAGTGTAGGGACCATCGGAGGGAGTCGTCGAGGGGAGAGCGGAGGGAGTGTAGGGACCATCGGAGGGAGTCGTCGAGGGGAGAGCGGAGGGAGTGTAGGGACCATCGGAGGGAGTTGTCGTGGGGAGAGCGGAGGGAGTGTAGGGACCATCGGAGGGAGTTGTCGAGGGGAGAGCGGAGGGAGTGTAGGGACCATCGGAGGGAGTTGTCGAGGGGAGAGCGGAGGGAGTGTAGGGACCATCGGAGGGAGTTGTCGAGTGGAGAGCGGAGGTAGTGTAGGGACCATCGGAGGGAGTTGTCGAGGGGAGAGCGGAGGGAGTGTAGGGACCATCGGAGGGAGTTGTCGAGGGGAGAGCGGAGGGAGTGTAGGGACCATCGGAGGGAGTTGTCGAGGGGAGAGCGGAGGGAGTGTAGGGACCATCGGAGGGAGTTGTCGAGGGGAGAGCGGAGGGAGTGTAGGGACCATCGGAGGGAGTCGTCGAGGGGAGAGCGGAGGGAGGTAGGGACCATCGGAGGGAGTTGTCGAGGGGAGAGCGGAGGTAGTGTAGGGACCATCGGAGGGAGTTGTCGAGGGGAGAGCGGAGGGAGTGTAGGGACCATCGGAGGGAGCTGTCGAGGGGAGAGCGGAGGGAGTGTAGGGACCATCGGAGGGAGTTGTCGAGGGGAGAGCGGAGGGAGTGTAGGGACCATCGGAGGGAGTCGTCGAGGGGAGAGCGGAGGGAGTGTAGGGACCATCGGAGGGAGTCGTCGAGGGGAGAGCGGAGGGAGTGTAGGGACCATCGGAGGGAGTCGTCGAGGGGAGAGCGGAGGGAGTGTAGGGACCATCGGAGGGAGTTGTCGAGGGGAGAGCGGGGGAGTGTAGGGACCATCGGAGGGAGTTGTCGAGGGGAGAGCGGAGGGAGTGTAGGGTCCATCGGAGGGAGTTGTCGAGGGGAGAGCGGAGGGAGTGTAGGGACCATCGGAGGGAGTCGTCGAGGGGAGAGCGGAGGGAGTGTAGGGACCATCGGAGGGAGTCGTCGAGGGGAGAGCGGAGGGAGTGTAGGGACCATCGGAGGGAGTTGTCGAGGGGAGAGCGGAGGGAGTGTAGGGACCATCGGAGGGAGTCGTCGAGGGGAGAGCGGAGGGAGTGTAGGGACCATCGGAGGGAGTTGTCGAGGGGAGAGCGGAGGGAGTGTAGGGACCATCGGAGGGAGTTGTCGAGGGGAGAGCGGAGGGAGTGTAGGGACCATCGGAGGGAGTTGTCGAGGGGAGAGCGGAGGGAGTGTAGGGACCATCGGAGGGAGTTGTCGAGTGGAGAGCGGAGGTAGTGTAGGGACCATCGGAGGGAGTTGTCGAGGGGAGAGCGGAGGGAGTGTAGGGACCATCGGAGGGAGTTGTCGAGGGGAGAGCGGAGGGAGTGTAGGGACCATCGGAGGGAGTTGTCGAGGGGAGAGCGGAGGGAGTGTAGGGACCATCGGAGGGAGTTGTCGAGGGGAGAGCGGAGGGAGTGTAGGGACCATCGGAGGGAGTCGTCGAGGGGAGAGCGGAGGGAGGTAGGGACCATCGGAGGGAGTTGTCGAGGGGAGAGCGGAGGTAGTGTAGGGACCATCGGAGGGAGTTGTCGAGGGGAGAGCGGAGGGAGTGTAGGGACCATCGGAGGGAGCTGTCGAGGGGAGAGCGGAGGGAGTGTAGGGACCATCGGAGGGAGTTGTCGAGGGGAGAGCGGAGGGAGTGTAGGGACCATCGGAGGGAGCTGTCGAGGGGAGAGCGGAGGGAGTGTAGGGACCATCGGAGGGAGTCGTCGAGGGGAGAGCGGAGGGAGTGTAGGGACCATCGGAGGGAGTTGTCGAGGGGAGAGCGGAGGGAGTGTAGGGACCATCGGAGGGAGTTGTCGAGGGGAGAGCGGGGGAGTGTAGGGACCATCGGAGGGAGTTGTCGAGGGGAGAGCGGAGGGAGTTTAGGGACCATCGGAGGGAGTTGTCGAGGGGAGAGCGGAGGGAGTGTAGGGTCCATCGGAGGGAGTCGTCGAGGGGAGAGCGGAGGGAGTGTAGGGACCATCGGAGGGAGTCGTCGAGGGGAGAGCGGAGGGAGTGTAGGGACCATCGGAGGGAGTTGTCGAGGGGAGAGCGGAGGGAGTGTAGGGACCATCGGAGGGAGTTGTCGAGGGGAGAGCGGGGGAGTGTAGGGACCATCGGAGGGAGTTGTCGAGGGGAGAGCGGAGGGAGTTTAGGGACCATCGGAGGGAGTTGTCGAGGGGAGAGCGGAGGGAGTGTAGAGACCATCGGAGGGAGTCGTCGAGGGGAGAGCGGAGGGAGTGTAGGGACCATCGGAGGGAGTCGTCGAGGGGAGAGCGGAGGGAGTGTAGGGACCATCGGAGGGAGTTGTCGAGGGGAGAGCGGAGGGAGTGTAGGGACCATCGGAGGGAGTTGTCGAGGGGAGAGCGGGGGAGTGTAGGGACCATCGGAGGGAGTTGTCGAGGGGAGAGCGGAGGGAGTTTAGGGACCATCGGAGGGAGTCGTCGAGGGGAGAGCGGAGGGAGTGTAGGGACCATCGGAGGGAGTCGTCGAGGGGAGAGCGGAGGGAGTGTAGGGACCATCGGAGGGAGTTGTCGAGGGGAGAGCGGGGGAGTGTAGGGACCATCGGAGGGAGTTGTCGAGGGGACAGCGGAGGGAGTGTAGGGACCATCGGAGGGAGTCGTCGAGGGGAGAGCGGAGGGAGTGTAGGGACCATCGGAGGGAGTCGTCGAGGGGAGAGCGGAGGGAGTGTAGGGACCATCGGAGGGAGTCGTCGAGGGGAGAGCGGAGGGAGTTTAGGGACCATCGGAGGGAGTTGTCGAGGGGAGAGCGGAGGGAGTGTAGGGTCCATCGGAGGGAGTCGTCGAGGGGAGAGCGGAGGGAGTGTAGGGACCATCGGAGGGAGTCGTCGAGGGGAGAGCGGAGGGAGTGTAGGGACCATCGGAGGGAGTTGTCGAGGGGAGAGCGGAGGGAGTGTAGGGACCATCGGAGGGAGTTGTCGAGGGGAGAGCGGAGGGAGTGTAGGGACCATCGGAGGGAGTCGTCGAGGGGAGAGCGGAGGGAGTGTAGGGACCATCGGAGGGAGTCGTCGAGGGGAGAGCGGAGGGAGTGTAGGGACCATCGGAGGGAGTTGTCGAGGGGAGAGCGGGGGAGTGTAGGGACCATCGGAGGGAGTTGTCGAGGGGAGAGCGGAGGGAGTGTAGGGTCCATCGGAGGGAGTTGTCGAGGGGAGAGCGGAGGGAGTGTAGGGACCATCGGAGGGAGTCGTCGAGGGGAGAGCGGAGGGAGTGTAGGGACCATCGGAGGGAGTCGTCGAGGGGAGAGCGGAGGGAGTGTAGGGACCATCGGAGGGAGTTGTCGAGGGGAGAGCGGGGGAGTGTAGGGACCATCGGAGGGAGTTGTCGAGGGGAGAGCGGAGGGAGTGTAGGGACCATCGGAGGGAGCTGTCGAGGGGTGAGCGGAGGGAGTGTAGGGACCATCGGAGGGAGTCGTCGAGGGGAGAGCGGAGGGAGTGTAGGGACCATCGGAGGGAGTCGTCGAGGGGAGAGCGGAGGGAGTGTAGGGACCATCGGAGGGAGTTGTCGAGGGGAGAGCGGAGGGAGTGTAGGGACCATCGGAGGGAGTTGTCGAGGGGAGAGCGGGGGAGTGTAGGGACCATCGGAGGGAGTTGTCGAGGGGAGAGCGGAGGGAGTGTAGGGACCATCGGAGGGAGCTGTCGAGGGGTGAGCGGAGGGAGTGTAGGGACCATCGGAGGGAGTTGTCGAGGGGAGAGCGGAGGGAGTGTAGGGACCATCGGAGGGAGTTGTCGAGGGGAGAGCGGAGGGAGTGTAGGGACCATCGGAGGGAGCTGTCGAGGGGAGAGCGGAGGGAGTGTAGGGACCATCGGAGGGAGTTGTCGAGGGGAGAGCGGAGGGAGTGTAGGGACCATCGGAGGGAGTTGTCGAGGGGAGAGCGGAGGGAGTGTAGGGACCATCGGAGGGAGTCGTCGAGGGGAGAGCGGAGGGAGTGTAGGGACCATCGGAGGGAGTTGTCGAGGGGAGAGCGGGGGAGTGTAGGGACCATCGGAGGGAGTTGTCGAGGGGAGAGCGGAGGGAGTTTAGGGACCATCGGAGGGAGTTGTCGAGGGGAGAGCGGAGGGAGTGTAGGGTCCATCGGAGGGAGTCGTCGAGGGGAGAGCGGAGGGAGTGTAGGGACCATCGGAGGGAGTCGTCGAGGGGAGAGCGGAGGGAGTGTAGGGACCATCGGAGGGAGTTGTCGAGGGGAGAGCGGAGGGAGTGTAGGGACCATCGGAGGGAGTTGTCGAGGGGAGAGCGGGGGAGTGTAGGGACCATCGGAGGGAGTTGTCGAGGGGAGAGCGGAGGGAGTTTAGGGACCATCGGAGGGAGTTGTCGAGGGGAGAGCGGAGGGAGTGTAGAGACCATCGGAGGGAGTCGTCGAGGGGAGAGCGGAGGGAGTGTAGGGACCATCGGAGGGAGTCGTCGAGGGGAGAGCGGAGGGAGTGTAGGGACCATCGGAGGGAGTTGTCGAGGGGAGAGCGGAGGGAGTGTAGGGACCATCGGAGGGAGTTGTCGAGGGGAGAGCGGGGGAGTGTAGGGACCATCGGAGGGAGTTGTCGAGGGGAGAGCGGAGGGAGTTTAGGGACCATCGGAGGGAGTCGTCGAGGGGAGAGCGGAGGGAGTGTAGGGACCATCGGAGGGAGTTGTCGAGGGGAGAGCGGAGGGAGTGTAGGGACCATCGGAGGGAGTTGTCGAGGGGAGAGCGGAGGGAGTGTAGGGTCCATCGGAGGGAGTCGTCGAGGGGAGAGCGGAGGGAGTGTAGGGACCATCGGAGGGAGTCGTCGAGGGGAGAGCGGAGGGAGTGTAGGGACCATCGGAGGGAGTTGTCGAGGGGAGAGCGGAGGGAGTGTAGGGACCATCGGAGGGAGTTGTCGAGGGGAGAGCGGAGGGAGTTTAGGGACCATCGGAGGGAGTTGTCGAGGGGAGAGCGGAGGGAGTGTAGGGTCCATCGGAGGGAGTCGTCGAGGGGAGAGCGGAGGGAGTGTAGGGACCATCGGAGGGAGTCGTCGAGGGGAGAGCGGAGGGAGTGTAGGGACCATCGGAGGGAGTTGTCGAGGGGAGAGCGGAGGGAGTGTAGGGACCATCGGAGGGAGTTGTCGAGGGGAGAGCGGAGGGAGTGTAGGGACCATCGGAGGGAGTCGTCGAGGGGAGAGCGGAGGGAGTGTAGGGACCATCGGAGGGAGTCGTCGAGGGGAGAGCGGAGGGAGTGTAGGGACCATCGGAGGGAGTTGTCGAGGGGAGAGCGGAGGGAGTGTAGGGTCCATCGGAGGGAGTTGTCGAGGGGAGAGCGGAGGGAGTGTAGGGACCATCGGAGGGAGCTATAATCCAGGAGGAAGCCGGTGACAGGAAGGGGCCGTCCCGGAGAGACTCTGGGGGAGGATTCCATCGAAATCCAGGAGCGAGTGATGCAAGTGAGTTCGGGGGATGGGGGGGGGTTACAGAGACCGACCCCCCCCCCCCATCACCGTGTGGGGGGGGGGGCCCCTGATACAGACCCCGGTCCCATCACCGTGTGGGGGGGGCCCCTGATACAGACCCCGGTCCCATCACCGTGTGTGGGGGGGGGCCCTGATACTGACCCTGGTCCCATCACCGTGTGGGGGGGGGCCCTGATACAGACCCCGGTCCCATCACCGTGTTGGGGGGGGCCCTGATACAGACCCCGGTCCCATCACCGTGTGGGGGGGGGCCCTGATACAGACCCCGGTCCCATCACCGTGTGGGGGGGGGCCCTGATACAGACCCCGGTCCCATCACCGTGTGGGGGGGGGCCCTGATACAGACCCCGGTCCCATCACCGTGTGTGGGGGGGGGGGCCCTGATACAGACCCCGGTCCCATCACCTTGTGGGGGGGGGGGCCCTGGATACTGACCCCGGTCCCATCACCGTGTGGGGGGGGGGGCCCTGATACAGACCCCGGTCCCATCACCGTGTGTGGGGGGGGGGGCCCTGATACAGACCCCGGTCCCATCACCGTGTGTGGTGGGGGGCCCTGATACAGACCCCGGTCCCATCACCGTGTGTGGGGGGGGGGGCCCTGATACAGACCCCGGTCCCATCACCGTGTGGGGGGGGGGGCCCTGGATACTGACCCCAGTCCCATCACCGTGTGGGGGGGGGGCCCTGGATACAGACCCCGGTCCCATCACCGTGTCGGGGGGGGCCCTTGATACAGACCCCGGTCCCATCACCGTGTGGGGGGGGGCCCCTGATACAGACCCCGGTCCCATCACCGTGTGGGGGGGGAGGCCCTGATACAGACCCCGGTCCCATCACCGTGTGGGGGGGGGGGCCCTGGATACAGACCCCAGTCCCATCACCGTGTGGTGGGGGCCCCTTGATACAGACCCCAGTCCCATCACCGTGTGGTGGGGGGGCCCTTGATACAGACCCCGGTCCCATCACCGTGTGGGGGGGGTGCCCTGGATACTGACCCCGGTCCCATCACCGTGTCGGGGGGGGGCCCTGATACAGACCCCGGTCCCATCACCGTGTGGCGGGGGGGGCCCTGGATTCAGACCCCGGTCCCATCACCGTGTGTGGGGGGGCCCTGGATACAGACCCCGGTCCCATCACCGTGTGGAGGGGGTGCCCTGGATACAGACCCCGGTCCCATCACCGTGTGGGGGGGGGCCCTGGATACAGACCCCGGTCCCATCACCGTGTGGTGGGGGGGGCCCTGGATTCAGACCCCGGTCCCATCACCGTGTGGGGGGGGGGGGGCCCCTGATACAGACCCCGGTCCCATCACCGTGTGGGGGGGGGGGGCCCTGGATTCAGACCCCGGTCCCATCACCGTGTGGGGGGGGGCCCTGGATACAGACCCCGGTCCCATCACCGTGTCGGGGGGGGGCCCTGGATTCAGACCCCGGTCCCATCACCGTGTGGGGGGGGGGGGCCCCTGATACAGACCCCGGTCCCATCACCGTGTGGGGGGGGGGGCCCTGATACAGACCCCGGTCCCATCACCGTGTGGGGGGGGGGGGCCCTGATACAGACCTCGGTCCCATCACCGTGTGGGGGGGGGGCCCCTGATACAGACCCCGGTCCCATCACCGTGTGGGGGGGGGCCCCTGATACAGACCCTGGTCCCATCACCGTGTGGGGGGGGGGGCCCCTGATACAGACCCCGGTCCCATCACCGTGTGGGGGGGGGGCCCTGATACAGACCCCGGTCCCATCACCGTGTGGGGGGGGGGGGCCCTGATACAGACCCCGGTCCCATCACCGTGTGGGGGGGGGGGGGCCCTGATACAGACCCCGGTCCCATCACCGTGTGGGGGGGGGGGGCCCTGATACAGACCCCGGTCCCATCACCGTGTGGGGGGGGGGGCCCTGATACAGACCTCGGTCCCATCACCGTGTGGGGGGGGGGGCCCCTGATACAGACCCCGGTCCCATCACCGTGTGGGGGGGGGGCCCCTGATACAGACCCCGGTCCCATCACCGTGTGGTGGGGGGGCCCTGGATACTGACCCCGGTCCCATCACCGTGTGGGGGGGGGGCCCTGATACAGACCCCGGTCCCATCACCGTGTGGGGGGGGGGGGCCCCTGATACAGACCCCGGTCCCATCACCGTGTGGGGGGGGGGGGCCCTGATACAGACCCCGGTCCCATCACCGTGTGGGGGGGGGGGGCCCTGATACAGACCTCGGTCCCATCACCGTGTGGGGGGGGGGCCCCTGATACAGACCCCGGTCCCATCACCGTGTGGGGGGGGGGCCCTGATACAGACCCCGGTCCCATCACCGTGTGGGGGGGGGGGCCCTGATACAGACCCCGGTCCCATCACCGTGTGGGGGGGGGGGCCCTGATACAGACCTCGGTCCCATCACCGTGTGGGGGGGGGCCCCTGATACAGACCCCGGTCCCATCACCGTGTGGGGGGGGGGCCCCTGATACAGACCCTGGTCCCACCACCGTGTGGGGACACAGATAGAAACCCTGCTGCCCTATGATTAGAAATGACACAGTGGTCAGGGTGGGTCCTAACACATCCAGCAGTGTCGAATACACGCCATGTTTAATTTTAAACGCTGTGAGAAAGGGGATTGCAGGAAACCTATTGTGAGAGAGTGTGACACGATGCTCTGAACCTCTCACAGAGCATGTGAGGGAGATCGACCATGAGGAAGTCTGCGCTGCGTGTACCCCACCTAAAGCCACAAAGTTCTCGTCCCATCAGCAGCGGCTGAGCTCAATGAGAACTGAGCAACAAAATTAAAACCTGATCAGCAGAGAGTCCCTCAGCCCAACTGTCATACCCAGTCCCCATTAAACCTCATCCTCCAACCAGATGGCGCTCCTGACCCTCCGACAGTGCCCGCTCACCCAGCACTGACCCTCCGACAGTGCCCGCTCACCCAGCACTGACCCTCCGACAGTGCCCGCTCCCTCAGCACTGACCCTCTGACAGTGCCCGCTCCCTCAGCACTGACCTTCAGACAGTGCCCGCTCACCCAGCACTGACCCTCCGACAGTGCCCGCTCACCCAGCACTGACCCTCAGACAGTGCCCGCTCACCCAGCACTGACCCTCCGACAGTGCCCGCTCACCCAGCACTGACCCTCTGACAGTGCCCGCTCCCTCAGCACTGACCCTCTGACAGTGCCCGCTCCCTCAGCACTGACCTCAGACAGTGCCCACTCCCTCAGCACTGACCCTCTGACAGTGCCCACTCCCTCAGTACTGACCCTCTGACAGTGCCCACTCCCTCAGCACTGACCCTCTGACAGTGCCCACTCCCTCAGTACTGACCCTCTGACAGTGCCCACTCACCCAGCACTGACCCTCTGACAGTGCCCGCTCCCTCAGCACTGACCTCGGACAGTGCCCACTCCCTCAGCACTGACCCTCCGACAGTGCCTGCTCACCCAGCACTGACCCTCTGACAGTGCCCGCTCCCTCAGCACTGACCTCGGACAGTGCCCACTCCCTCAGCACTGACCCTCTGACAGTGCCCACTCCCTCAGTACTGACCCTCCGACAGTGCCCGCTCACCCAGCACTGACCCTCTGACAGTGCCCGCTCCCTCAGCACTGACCTCGGACAGTGCCCACTCCCTCAGCACTGACCCTCTGACAGTGCCCACTCCCTCAGTACTGACCCTCTGACAGTGCCCGCTCACCCAGCACTGACCCTCTGACAGTGCCCGCTCCCTCAGCACTGACCCTCTGACAGTGCCCACTCCCTCAGCACTGACCCTCCAACAGTGCCCACTCCCTCAGTACTGACCCTCTGACAGTGCTCACTCCCTCAGCACTGACCCGCCAACAGTGCCCACTCCCTCAACACTGACCCTCCGACAGTGCCCGCTCCCTCAGCACTGACCTCGGACAGTGCCCGCTCCCTCAGCACTGACCTCGGACAGTGCCCGCTCCCTCAGCACTGACCTCGGACAGTGCCCACTCCCTCAGCACTGACCCTCCAACAGTGCCCACTCCCTCAACACTGACCCTCCGACAGTGCCCGCTCCCTCAGCACTGACCTCGGACAGTGCCCACTCCCTCAGCACTGACCTCGGACAGTGCTCACTCCCTCAGCACTGACCCTCCAACAGTGCCCACTCCCTCAACACTGACCCTCCGACAGTGCCCACTCCCTCAGCACTGACCCTCTGACAGTGCTCACTCCCTCAGCACTGACCCTCTGACAGTGCCCACTCCCTCAGCACTGACCCTCTGACAGTGCCCACTCCCTCAGCACTGACCTCGGACAGTGCCCACTCCCTCAGTACTGACCCTCTGACAGTGCCCACTCCCTCAGCACTGACCCTCCAACAGTGCCCGCTCCCTCAGCACTGACCCTCCAACAGTGCCCGCTCCCTCAGCACTGACCTCGGACAGTGCCCACTCCCTCAGCACTGACCTTGGACAGTGCCCGCTCCCTCGGCGCTGACCCTCCAATTCAGACATAAAGTCAGGAGGTATGGGATACAGGGTGACTTGGCTGTCTGATTTCAGAATTGGTCGGCTGACAGGAGGCAGAGAATGGTTGTAGATGGTAAGTTTTCTGCCTGAAGGTCAGTGCTGAATGGTGTCCCACAGGGCTCTGTTCTTGGGCCTCTGCTCTTTGTCGTTTTTATAAATGACTTGGACGAGGAGGTTGAGGGGTGGGTTAGTATGTTTGCTGATGACACAAAGGTTGGAGGTGCCATTGATAGTATCGAGGGCTATTGCAGGCTTCAGCGAGACATTGGCAGAATGCAGAGCTGTCAATGGCAGATGGAGTTCAACCTGGATAAATGCGAGGTGATGCATTTTGGAAGGTCGAACTTAAATGCTGAATATAGGATTAAAGGCAGGATTCTCGGCAGTGTGGAGGAATAGCGGGATCTTGGTGTTCAAGTGCATAGCTCCCTCAAAGTTGCTACCTAGGTGGATAAGGCTGTTAAGAAAGCATATGGTGCTTTGGCTTTCATTAACAGGGGGATCGAGTTTAAGAGCCGCGAGGTTATGCTGCAGCTCTACAAAACCCTGGTGAGACCACACTTGGAATACTGTGTCCAGTTCTGGTCGCCCTATTATAGGAAAGATGTGGAGGCTTTGGAGTGGGTGCACAGCAGGTTTATCAGGTTGCTACCTGGACTGGAGGGCTTGTCTTATGAGGAGAGGTTGATTGAGCTCGGACTTTTCTCTCTGGAGAGAAGGAGGAAGAGAGGTGACCTGATCGAGGTGTACAAGGTAATGAGAGGCATGGATAGAGTCGACAGCCAGAGACTTTTCCCCAGGGCAGGATTGACTGCCACGAGGGGTCATAGTTTTAAGGTGTTAGGAGGAAAGGTATAGAGGAGACGTCAGAGGGAGGTTCTTCACCCAGAGAGTTGTGAGCGCATGGAATAGTTTACCAGTGGTAGTCGTGGAAGCGGAGTCATTAGTGACATTTAAGCGACTGCTGGACATGCACAAGGGCAGCAGTGAATTGAGGGGAATGTAGGTTAGGTTGTTTTATTTTTGGATTAGGATTATTCCATGGCACAACATCGTGGGCCAAAGGGCCTGTACTGTGCTGTCCTTTTCTATGTTCTATGTTCTATGTGGTCAGTGTTTACCAAGGAAGTGTCCTGGGAGATGTCCGGGATGAGTTGTGGGATAATGTGTTGTTAGGAATTGGACGGTGGCGGGGGTGCTCTCTCTCTCTCTCTCTCTGTCTCTCTCTCTCTCTCTGTCTCTGTCTCTCTCTTGCTCTCTCTGTCTCTGTCTCTCTCTTTCTCTCTCTCTGTCTCTGTCTCTCTCTCTCTCACTCTCTCTGTCTCTGTCTCTCTCTCTCACTCTCTGTCTCTGTCTCTCTCTCTCTGTCTGTCTCTGTCTCTCTCTATCTGTCTGTCTCTGTCTCTCTCTATCTGTCTCTCTCGCTCTCTCTCTCTGTCTCTCTGTCTGTCTGTCTGTCTGTCTCTCTCTCTCTCAATTTCTCTCTCTGTCTCTCTCTCTCTGTCTTTCTCTCTCTGTGTCTCTCTGTCTCTCTCTCTCTCTCTCTGTCTCTCTCTCTCTCTCTGTCTCTGTCTCTCTCTTGCTCTCTCTGTCTCTGTCTCTCTCTTTCTCCCTCTGTCTCTCTCTCTCTGTCTCTCTCTCTCTCACTCTCTCTGTCTCTGTCTCTCTCTCTCTCGCTCTCTCTGTCTCTGTCTCTCTCTCTCACTCTCTGTCTCTGTCTCTCTCTCTCTGTCTGTCTCTGTCTCTCTCTATCTGTCTCTCTCGCTCTCTCTCTCTGTCTCTCTGTCTGTCTGTCTCTCTCTCTCTCAATTTCTCTCTCTGTCTCTCTCTCTCTCTGTCTTTCTCTCTCTGTGTCTCTCTGTGTCTCTCTCTGTCTCTCTCTCTCTCTCTCCCTCTGTCCATCCCTCAAACCAGAATTTGCCGAACATGTTTGTGTGTCCCACAGGTCAGCACTGGCAATGGAACCAGATGCCAAGGTCGAGCACAGGACAGCAACCATTATCGAAGGTACGGAGCTGCTGCTTACTCCAGTGACCCTCCCCGCTCACCCACCCACCCTTCCACAGGCCTTGACCTGATCCTGTGATCATTCCCAATACCACACTGAAGGACGTGGGGGTGGTGGGTTTGCCGCTCAGTGAGCTGGAGATGACCAAGTGGGAACACCCACTGGACTGGGGCTAGGATGATGCAATCGCACAGCCTCTCGCCCTGGGCCCCACCTTCGGTCCACTTGGCTGTTTGACTGCAGAGGCGGCGCTCCCCTTGTCAAAGAGATTTCTATCTCTCTGCTCCCTGCCTCGTGGCATTGAACACAGATGGATCGAATCTCCATCTCCAAGGAGAACGGTCCCAGCTTGTCTAACCTGTCTCTGAACTCACCTCACCCCTGATCCCCCTGCTCCCCCTCTCTCTCTCTCCCTCTCACACACACTCTCTCCCTCTCACACAGATTCTCTCTCTCTCACACACACACAGACACACACACACACTCTCTCTCTCTCACACACACATACACACACACACACACACACACACAGTCTCTCTTTGTCACACACACATTCTCTCACACACACACAGACACACACTCATTCACACACACACACGCACTCATTCACACACACACACACACACACACACACACACACACATTCACACAGACACACACGCACACGCACACACACGCGCACACACACACAGACACGGAAAGAAGTGAGTGGCAGAGTGATAGGGGCAAGCTTGAAGGAGAGAGATGAGTTTTGGGAGAGAGGAGTGTTATGGTGGAGGTGAAAGAGTCAGAATGACAGCAGAGCGATCTTTCCACAGGGATATGATGTAGGGGCAGATTAGGGCCATTCAGCTCATCAAGTCTGTTCTGTGAATCATCGACATCATAGTCAATCCAATCATGCCCAATTCTACTTTCCTGTCCCCTCAATTCCCTCTCCATCACAGCCTTGCATACACTGAATGACCCAGCCCCGAGCCCTCTGCAGTAAAGAATTCCACAGGCTCAGTCCCCTCGGAGAGAAGAAATTCCTCCCCATCTCGGTCTCCAGTAGGTGACCCCCTCACTCTGAGATGATGCCCCTCTGGTCCCAGACTCTCCCACACAAGGGGAAACAACCTCTCTGCTTCTCCCCTGACAAGCTCCCCTAAGAATCTCGTCTGTTTCAATAAGGTTCCTCTCATTCTTCTAAACCCCAACAAGTACAGGTCCAACATACTCACCCACTCCTTGTAAAACGCAGGAACAGCCAAGGAACCTCCTCTGGGCTGCCTCCATTGCCCGTCTGTCTTTCTGCAGATAAGGGGATACGAAACTGTTCACAGCGTTTACTGGCAACCAATGGCCCAAAGGTGATATCACTGGATTGTTAATGCAGAGACCCAGGCCTGATCCGGGGACCCAGGTGTGAATCTCGCTATGGCAGATGGTGGAATTTGGATTCAGTGAAAATCTGAATATTAAGAGTCTAATGATGACCATGAGTCAATTATTGGAAAAACCCACCTCGTTCACTAACGCCCTTTAGGGAAGGAAACTGCCATCCTTACCTGGTCTGGCCTACATGTGACTCCAGATCCAAGGCAACGTGGTTGACTCTTCACTACCCTCTGGGCCCAGCCAGTGACATCCACATCCCGTGAATGAATGAAGTAAAGGGTGGTACGGTGGCTCAGACGTTAGCACTGCTGCCTCACAGCAAGAGGGACCTGGGTTCGATTCCAGCCTCGGGCGACTCTCTGTGTGGAGTTTGCACATTCTCCCCACGTCTGTGTGGGCTTCCTCCCACAGTCCAAAGATGTGCGGGTTAGGGTCGATTGGCCGTCCTAAATAGTCCCATAGCGCCCAGGCATGTACGGGTTAGGGTGGGATTGGCCGTGCTAAATTATCCCGTAGTGCACAGGGGTGTGCGGGTTAGGGTGGGATTGGCCGTGCTAAATTATCCCGTAGTGCACAGGGGTGTGCGGGTTAGGGTGGGATTGGCCGAACTAAATTGTCCCGTAGTGCCCAGGGATGTGCGGGTTAGGGTGGGATTGGCCGTGCTAAATTGTCCCGTAGTGCCCAGGGATGTGCGGGTTAGGGTGGGATTGGCCGTGCTAAATTATCCCGTAGTGCACAGGGGTGTGCGGGTTAGGGTGGGATTGGCCGAACTAAATTGTCCCGTAGTGCCCAGGGATGTGCGGGTTAGGGTGGGATTGGCAGTGCTAAATTGTCCCGTAGTGCCCAGGGATGTGCGGGTTAGGGTGGGATTGGCCGTGCTAAATTGTCCCGTAGTGCCCAAGGATGTGCGGGTTAGGGTGGATTGGCCGTGCTAAATTGTCCCATAGTGCCCAGGGATGTGCGGGTTAGGGTGGATTGGTCGTGCTAAATTGTCCCGTAGTGCCCAGGGATGTGCGGGTTAGGGTGGATTGGCCGTGCTAAATTGTCCCATAGTGCCCAGGGATGTGCGGGTAGAGTGGGATTGGCCGTGGGATGCTCTTTGGAGAGTTGATACAGACTTGATGGGCCAAATGGCCTCCTATCCACACTGTCGGGGTTCCACAGTCCTATGTCTCAGCAAATCCTACCCATGTTTTCTCACTCAGAGACGTTGTTGAGCAGTCGGTCCTCCTGGCCAGAGGTGACGGGGCACTTACCTACCACCTTCTCCTCTGCCCAGCAGATGCCCCAGACCCTCGGACTGGAGAGCTGCCGGTCCCAGAGAGGCTGAGGGTGGATAACAGTTACCTCTCGGGATCGATGAGCATAGACCCCAGCGAGCTCACAGAGATGGAGGCCCCTGACGACAGGCTGGCAAAGGCCAGGTACCCCGAGCTGCCTGATGAGATGGGCCTCCGCGTGCTGTGGCAGTCCGGAGACCTGGACCCCTCGGAATCGCCCTCAGCCATCTCCACCGTCTCGGCCCTGTCGGCACTGAGGGGTAGCAAGTACTCCCGGAGGAGGAAACCAATGAGGCTGACCGACAGCGAGGCCCACACGAGGGACAGCAAGCCCACCACCAACCAGGAGGACGACTACGAGTCATCAGTGGAGGAGCAAGATGTCACCGAGGTGGGCGGCTATCTTGGAAGCAGAGACTGGGGGGACGGATTGGGTTCCATTGGGGGTGGATCAAGGCGGGTAATGGCGGTAAATTGGGGGGGCTGTGGATTCAAGGTTATCGATGGATTAATGGGGTAGTGGGGTTAGTTAGAGGTAGATAGTGGGTAAAGGAGGTAAATGGGGGCTTTGATTTGGGGCAAAGAGGGGGGTGTGCATGGGAGATATGGGGTGGTTTTGGGGGTGAATTGTGGGGTGATGATGTGGATTTTGGGTAAATTGGGGGTTGATTTGGGGCAAAAGGGAGGGTGGATTAGTGAAATGGGGTGGTTTTGTCCACGACTCCACCGACTTCAGCGTTATCTGCAAACTTACTAACCCATCCACTTATGCCTCCGTCCAAGTCATTTATAAAAATGACAAACAGCAGTGGTCCCAAAACAGATCCTTGAGGCATACCACTAGTAGCACACACTGAATATTTTCCATCAACCACCACTCGTTGCCTTCTTACCAAAAGCTAGTTTCTAATCCAAATGGCTAAATCTCCCTCAATCCCGTGCCTCTGTATTTTCTCCAATAGCCTACCATGTGGAACCTTATTAAAGGCTTTACTGAAGTCCATGTACACCACGTCAACTGCCCGACCTTCATCCACATGCTTGGTCACCTTCTCAGAAAACGCAATGAGGTTTGTGAGAATACGGCCTGCCCTTGACGAATCCATGTTGACTATCTCCAGTCAAATTGTTGCTTGTGAGATGATTATAAATCCTATCTCTTATAAGCCTTTCCAAAACTTTTCCTACAACAGACGTAAGGCTCACAGGCCTATAATTACCTGGGTCATCCCTACTACCCCTCTTGAACAAGGGCACAACATTTGCAATCCTCCATCCCTCTGGTACTAAACCTGTAGACAATGACGACTCAAAGATCAAGACCAAAGGCTCCTCCACCTCCTCCCTACCTTACCAGGCAATCCTCGGAAAAATCCCATCCGGCCCAGGGGATTTATCTACCTTCACACCTTCTAGAATTGATAACACCTCCTCCTTACTAACCTTAATCCTTTCAATTCTAGTAGCCCGTAACTCAGTCATCTCCTCTACAATATTCTCCTGTTCCTCAGTGAAAACAGATGAGAAATATTCATTTAGCACCTCTCCAATCTCCACCGGGTCCACACACAACTTCCCACTTCTGTCTTTGACTGGCCCTATTCCTACCCCTGTCATCCTCTTATTCCTCACATACCTATAGAAAGCTTTAGGGTTCTCCTTTATTCTACCTGCTAATGTCTGCTCATGTCCCTTCCTTGCTCTTCCTAAGACCATAAGACAGAGGAGTGGAAGTAAGGCCGTTCAGCCCATCAAGTCCACTCTGCCATTTAAATCATGGCTGATGGGTATTTCAACACCACTTCCCTGCACTCTCCCCGTAGCCCTTGATTCCTTCTGAGATCAAGAATTTGTCGATCTCTGCCTTGAAGGCATCCAATGTCCCGCCCTCCACTGCACTCTGTGGCAATGAATTCCACAAGCCCACCACTCTCAGGCTGAAGAAATGTCATCTCATTTCCGTTTCAAATTTACCCCCTGGAATTCTAAGGCTGTGCCCACGGGTCCTAGTCTCATTCTTTAAATCCTTCCTCGTTAATCTGTATCTCTCCATCGCCTCATCTGAACCATCTCGTCTCAATGTCACATAAGCCTCCCCTCTTCCGCTTAACAAGAGAAACGATTTCTTTAGAAAAGCACGGTTCCCTTACCTTATCACTTCCCCCCTGCCTGACAGGGACATACCTATCGAGGACACACAATATCTGTTCCTAAACCAGCTCCACATTTCGATTGTCCCCATCCCCTGCATTTTGCTAACCCATTCTATGCCTCCTAAGTCTTGCCTAATCACATTGTAATTGCCCTACCCCCATCTATAACTCTTTCCCTGTGGCATGTTCCTATCCCTGTCCATTGCTAAACTAAACATAACCGAATTATGGTCACTGTCTCCAAAGTGCTCACCTATCACTAAATCAATCACCTGGCCTGGTTCATTGCCAAGTACCAGATCCAGTGTGGCCTCCCCTCTTGTCGGCCCTTCGACATACTATGTCAGGAAACCCTCCTGCACACATTAGACAAAAACCGATCCATCCGACGTACTAGAGTTAGAGCATTTCCAGTCAATGTTAGAGAAGTTAAAGTCTCCCATAATGACCACCCTGTTCTTTTCACTCCTGCCCAGAATAGTTTTGCCGATCCTCTCCTCCACATCCCTGGAACTTTGCGGAGGCCGATAAAAATCTCCTAGCAGTGTTACCTCTCCTCTCCTGTTTCTGACATCAGCCCATCCCACCTCAGTAGACGTGTCCTTGTCCCCAAACCACACCATCACCCTCAACCCACCCCATCACCCTCAACCCACCCCATCGCCTCCAACCGACTGGTATCTGGGGGTGAGGGGGTGGGTTGGGGGTGAGAGTGTGAGTTGAGGGTGATAGCATGGGTTGGGGGTGATGGGCTGGGTTGATGGTGATGGCGTGGGTTGGGGGTGATCTGGTGGGTTGAGGGTGATAGCCTGGGTTGGGGGTGATGGGGTGGTTTGAGGGCGATGGGGTGGGTTGAGGGTGGTGGGGTGGGTTGGGGGTGATGGGGTGGGTTGGGAGTGATGGGGTGGGTTGACGGTGATGGGGTGGGTTGACGGTGATGGGGTGGGATGAGGGTGATGGGGTGGGTTGAGGGTGATGGGGTGGGTTGAGGGTGATTGGGTGGGTTGATGGTGATGGCGTGGGTTGGGGGTGATGGCATGGGTTGGAGGTGATGGAATGGGTTGGGTGTGATGGAGTGGGTTGGGGGTGATGGGGTGGGTTGAGGGTGATGGCATGGGTTGGGGGTAATGGGGTGGGCTGAGGGTGATGGAATGGGTTGGGGTGATGGCATGGGTTGGGGGTGATGGGGTGGGTTGATGGTGATGGAACGGGTTAGGTGTGATGGAATGGGTTGGGGGTGATGGGTGGGCTGAGGGTGATGGAGTGGGTTGGGGGTGATGGCATGGGTTGGGGGTAATGGGGTGGGTTGAAGGTGCTGGGTGGGTTGAGGGTGATGGGGCGGGTTGGGGGTGATGGTGTGGGTTGGGGGTGATGGGGCGGGTTGGGGGCGATGGGGCGGGTTGGGGGTGATGACGTGGGTTGGGGGTGATGGGGTGGGTTGGGGGCGATGGAGTGGGTTGGGGGTTGGGGGCGATGGAGTGGGTTGGGGGCGATGGGGGCGCGTTGGGGGCGATGGAGCAGGTTGGGGGCGATGGAGTGGGTTGGGGGCGATGGGGCGGGTTGGGGGCGATGGAGTGGGTTGGGGGTGATGGCCTGGGGTGGGGGTGATGGGGTGGGTTGGGGATGATTGGGTGGGCTGGGGGTGATGGGGCAGGTTAGGGGTGATGGGGTGGGTTGAGGGCGATGGAGCGGGTTGGGGGCGATGGAGTGGGTTGGGGGCGATGGGGCGGGTTGGGGCGATGGGGCGGGTTGGGGGCGATGGGGTGGGTTGGGGGCGATGGAGCGGGTTGGGGGCGATGGAGCGGGTTGAGGGTGATGGAGCGGGTTGGGGGCGATGGAGCGGGTTGGGGGCGATGGGGCAGGTTGGGGGCGATGGGGTGGGTTGGGGGCGATGGAGTGGGTTGGGGGCGATGGGGCGGGTTGGGGGCGATGGGGTGGGTTGGGGGTGGGTTGGGAGTGTAAATGGGTACAACAGGAGTTGGATTGGGGGCAAAGCAGTGGATCGGGCCAAAAGGGGTGTATAAAGGGGGTAGTGGGGTGTATTGTGGGTAATAGAGTGGATTTGGTTGAATTGGGGTAGATTTAGGGCAATGGGAGTAAATTAGAGTTACTAGGGGGTATGAAGTGGGTAATGGGAGTAAATTAGAGTTACTAGGGGGTATGAAGTGGGCAATGGGAGTAAATTAGAGTTACTAGGGGGTATGAAGTGGGCAATGGGAGTAAATTAGAGTTACTAGGGGGTATGAAGTGGGTAATGGGAGTAAATTAGAGTTACTAGGGGGTATGAAGTGGGCAATGGGAGTAAATTAGAGTTACTAGGGGGTATGAAGTGGGCAATGGGAGTAAATTAGAGTTACTAGGGGGTATGAAGTGGGTAATGGGAGTAAATTAGAGTTACTAGGGGGTATGAAGTGGGCAATGGGAGTAAATTAGAGTTACTAGGGGGTATGAAGTGGGTAATGGGAGTAAATTAGAGTTACTAGGGGGTATGAAGTGGGTAATGGGAGTAAATTAGAGTTACTAGGGGGTATGAAGTGGGCAATGGGAGTAAATTAGAGTTACTAGGGGGTATGAAGTGGGTAATGGGAGTAAATTAGAGTTACTAGGGGGTATGAAGTGGGTAATGGGAGTAAATTGGAGTTACTAGGGGGTATGAAGTGGGTAATGGGAGTAAATTAGAGTTACTAGGGGGTATGAAGTGGGTAATGGGAGTAAATTAGAGTTACTAGGGGGTATGAAGTGGGTAATGGGAGTAAATTGGAGTTACTAGGGGGTATGAAGTGGGTAATGGGAGTAAATTGGAGTTACTAGGGGGTATGAAGTGGGTAATGGGAGTAAATTAGAGTTACTAGGGGGTATGAAGTGGGTAATGGGAGTAAATTAGAGTTACTAGGGGGTATGAAGTGGGTAATGGGAGTAAATTAGAGTTACTAGGGGGTATGAAGTGGGCAATGGGAGTAAATTAGAGTTACTAGGGGGTATGAAGTGGGTAATGGGAGTAAATTAGAGTTACTAGGGGGTATGAAGTGGGCAATGGGAGTAAATTAGAGTTACTAGGGGGTATGAAGTGGGTAATGGGAGTAAATTAGAGTTACTAGGGGGTATGAAGTGGGTAATGGGAGTAAATTAGAGTTACTAGGGGGTATGAAGTGGGTAATGGGAGTAAATTGGGGTAACAGGGGGTGGATTGGGGACAAATTGGGTAACAGCATGGCTCATGCTGCAGGAAGGTCAGGCTAGTATCTTGGATCCCAAACCTGAGCAAATACCAGGCCACCATCTGAGACAATACCCCACCCCAAGGCCTCCCCAACTCATACTGCATGACCATCCACTGACCCACCCAATGTATCTGCAATTGACTATTCAACCCGGGGGGCAGAACGACTGGGGCTCAAACTGTGCCCTCAGGCAGACGAGCGAGGCCTGAACAAGGTGGGGGCAAATGGAGGGAGTGGAGGCAAATGGAGGGGGTGGGGGAAAATGGAGGCGAGAGGACCAAGATTTGATGCCTTAGCACCCCTTTACCATCCACACACCTCAGAGGGTCAGTGCTGAGGGAGCGCCGCACTGTCGGAGGGTCAGTGCTGAGGGAGTGGGCACTGTCGGAGGGTCAGTGCTGAGGGAGTGCTGCACTGTCGGAGGGTCAGTGCTGAGGGAGTGGGCACTGTCGGAGGGTCAGTGCTGAGGGAGTGGGCACTGTCGGAGGGTCAGTGCTGAGGGAGCACCGCACTGTCAGAGGGTCAGTACTGAGGGAGTGGGCACTGTCTGAGGGTCAGTGCTGAGGGAGTGGGCACTGTTGGAGGGTCAGTGCTAAGGGAGGGGGCACTGTCGGAGGGTCAGTGCTGAGGGAGTGGGCACTGTTGGAGGATCAGTGCTGAGGGAGTGCCACACTGTCGGAGGGTCAGTGCTGAGGGAGTGGGCACTGTCAGAGGGTCAGTGCAGAGGGAGCGCCACACTGTCGGAGGGTCAGTGCTGATGGAGTGGGCACTGTCTGAGGGTCAGTGCTGAGGGAGTGGGCACTGTCGGAGGGTCAGCGCTGAGGGAGCGGGCACTGTCGGAGGGTCAGTGCTGAGGGAGCGGGCACTGTCGGAGGGTCAGCGCTGAGGGAGCGGGCACTGTCGGAGGGTCAGTGCTGAGGGAGCGGGCACTGTCGGAGGGTCAGCGCTGAGGGAGCAGGCACTGTCGGAGGGTCAGTGCTGAGGGAGTGCGCCCTGTCGGAGGGTCAGTGCTGAGGGAGTGGGCACTGTCGGAGGGTCAGTGCTGAGGGAGTGGGCACTGTCGGAGGGTCAGTGCTGAGGGAGCGGGCACTGTCGGAGGGTCAGTGCTGAGGGAGCACTGCACTGTCGGAGGGTCAGTGCTGAGGGAGCGGGCACTGTCGGAGGGTCAGTGCTGAGGGAGCGGGCACTGTCGGAGGGTCAGTGCTGAGGGAGCACTGCACTGTCGGAGGGTCAGCGCTGAGGGAGCGGGCACTGTCGGAGGGTCAGTGCTGAGGGAGCGGGCACTGTCGGAGGTTCAGTGCTGAGGGAGCACTGCACTGTCGGAGGGTCAGCGCTGAGGGAGTGGGCACTGTCGGAAGGTCAGTGCTGAGGGAGCGGGCACTGTCGGAGGGTCAGCGATGAGGGAGCGGGCACTGTCGGAAGGTCAGTGCTGAGGGAGTGGGCACTGTCGGAGGGTCAGTGCTGAGGGAGCGGGCACTGTCGGAGGGTCAGTGCTGAGGGAGCGGGCGCTGTCGGAGGGTCAGTGCTGAGGGAGTGGGCACTGTCGGAGGGTCAGTGCTGAGGGAGTGGGCACTGTCGGAAGGTCAGTGCTGAGGGAGTGGGCACTGTCGGAGGGTCAGTGCTGAGGGAGCGGGCACTGTCGGAGGGTCAGTGCTGAGGGAGCGGGCGCTGTCGGAGGGTCAGTGCTGAGGGAGCGGGCACTGTCGGAGGGTGAATGATCTTGCTGTGCAGATGCCTGTGTTTCTCTGTTCCAGGCCTGACTACATTTGGAAGGACAGCCCTGTCCCAGGCCTCAAGGCTGTCTTGAGCTGGTTAAAGACATCAAGAGATTCGGTGTCTCCCTCCTTCCCTCAGTCTCCCCCTTCCCTCCACCACACCCTCCTCCCTCCCTGCCTCTCTCTCTCCCTCTCCCTCCCACCATCTCTATACTTCTCTCTCGCTCTCTCTCCCTTCCTCTCTTATTCTGTCTCTATCCCTCTGCCTCACTCTCACTCCCTTTCTATCGCTCTCTCACTCCCTCTCCCTTCCTCTCTCGTTTTCTCTCTCTCTCTCTCTCTCTCTCTCCCCCCCTCTCTCCCTGCCTCACTCCCTCTCCCTCCCTCTCACTCTCCCTCTCCCTCTCACTCTCCCTCCCTCTCTCACTCTCTCCCCCTTGCTCTCACTCCCTCTCCCTCTCACTCCTCACTCTCACTCTCACTCCCTCTCCCTCACACTCACTCTCCCTCTCACTCTCTCCCCCTCTCACTCTCACTCCCTCTCCCTCACTCTCACTCTCCCTCCCTCTCTCACTCTCTCCCCCTCTCGCTCTCACTCTCACTCCCTCTCCCTCACACTCACTCTCCCTCTCACTCTCTCCCCCTCTTGCTCTCACTCCCTCTCCCTCACTCTCACTCTCCCTCCCTCTCACTCTCTCCCCCTCTCCCTATCTCTCACTCTCTTTCCCCTCTCACTCTCACTCTCCCTCTCTATCTCACTCTCTCACTCTGTCTGACTCTTACTATCTTGTCCTTCAGGATGTTTCTGGGAGCGTGAGGTATGAAAGGTCAAGAGACCCGGAGTATCGTCAGCGCCGGTTTCAAGGTGAGGACACACCCCGGCACCGGTCCCTATATGCCCCCTGAAGAAGGTGAGGGTGAACCCTCCTCCTGGCCCACCTCCCCCCACCCTGTGTGATGTAGGGACACCGTGTACAGTGCCCCTGTTAGGGAGGGAGTTCCAGGATTCTGACCCCAGTGACACTGAAGGAACGGCCCATATTGTTCCCAATCATACTAGCCCTGGAGCGTGTCCAGCGGAGATTCACACAGATGATCCCTGGATTGGTAGGTTTAATATATGATGAACGGCTAAGGATCCTGGGATTGTATTCATTAGGGTTTAGAAGGTTGAGGGAAGATCTAATAGAAACTTACAAGATAATGTATGGCTTAGAAAGGGTGAATGCTGGGATGTTGTTTCCGTTAGGTGGGGAGACTAGGACCCGTGGGCACAGCCTCAGAATTAGAGGGGGTAAATTTAAAACTGAAATGAGGAGACATTTCTTCAGCCAGAGAGTGGTGGGCTTGTGGAATTCATTGCAGTGGAGTGCAGTGGAGGCCGGGACATTAAATGTCTTCAAGGCAGAGATTGATAAATTCTTGTTGTCGCAAGGAATTAAGGGCTACGGGGAGAGTGTGGGTAAGTGGAGTTGAAATGCCCATCAGCCATGATTTAAATGGCGGAGTGGACTTGATGGGCCAAATGGCCTTACTTCCACTCCTATGTCTTATGGTCTTATGATCTAATCAGGATGGTATGAGGGTCTCAGAGGAGAATCTGCAGGAGGTGGTGGACCCCCTGCGCTCCTAGTCCTTCCGGGGAGTAGAGGGTGGCAGGTTTGGAAGGTGTTGTCGAAGGAGCCTCAACAAGTCACTGCTGTGCATCTTGTAGATGGTACACACTGCTGCCTCTCTGAGTCAGCGTTGGAGCTCAGCCAGGCATTCCTAATGAGCCCAGTTACTGCTGTGTGCCGGTGGTGGAGGAAGGGAATGTTCAGGGTAGGGGTTATTGTATCGATTGATGCTGGTGGGGGGGGGGGTGCTGCTTTGTTCTGGAAGGTGTCGAGTTTCTCCAGTGTTGTTGGAGCCGCACCCATCCAGGAAAGTGGGGAGTATTCCACACCCTCCTGACTTGTGCCCTTTCAACGGTGGGAGAGGCTGTGGGAGAAAGTGAAGAGGGGAGTTACTTGCTGCAGGATTCCTTGCCTTAGACCTGCTGTTGTAGCCACAGGATTGGTATGACTGGTCAATAGTAACACACAGGAGTTTGATCGTTGGGGGGGGGGGGTGGTGGTTTCAGAGATGGTATTACCCACTGTGGTCAAATCTTCGGTCCAACCAGTCCATGCCAACAGTGTTCCTAAACTGAACCAGTCCTACACCTGCCTGCTCCTGGCCCACATCCCTCCAAACCTTTCCCTATCCATGTACTTATCCAAACATCTTTTATAACTGTACCCACATCCACCGCTTCCTCTGAAAGCTCATTCCACACAGAAAACAACTCTCTTTGTGAAAATAATTGTCCCCCATCTCCTTTTTAAGTCTTTCTCCTCTCACCTTAAAAATATAGCCCCTTAGTTTTGAACTCCCCCACCCTAGGGAAAAGACACTTCTCTATCTCCCCTTATTATTTAATAAAGATCTGTAAGATAACCCCTCAACCTCCTCCCCTCCAGGGATAAACGTTCCAGGCTATCCAACCTCTCCCTATGACTGAAACTTTTCATTCCTGGCAACTCCCTGGTAAATCTGGTCTGAACCCTCGCCAGTCTAATGATACCCTTCCGACAGCTGGGTGACCAGAACTGGGCACAGCGCTCCAGAAGATGCCTCATTAACGTCCTGTACAACCTCAGCGCGACGTCCCAACTTCTATACTCAGTGGAGTGAACAATGAAAACAAGCATGCTAAACACTTCCTTAACCACCCTGTCTATCTGTGATGCAAATTTCAAAGAATTATGTACCTGAACCCCTAGGTTTGTCTGTTATACAACACTCCCCAGGCCTTACCATTAACAGTGCAAGTCCTGCACTTGCTTGTTTTACTAAAATACAACACCTTGCATTTCTCCAAATTAAACTCATCTGCCACTCCTCAGCCCATTGACCCGATTGATCAAGATCTCTTTGTAATCTTAAATAACCTTCACTGTTGACTATATCACCAATATTGGTGCCTCCTAAATTCTCATCCAAATTTTTTTTATAAATGATGAACACGAGTAGATCCAGCATCAATTCCAGAGGAACACTGCCGATTACAGGCCTGCAGTCCAAAAAAATACGTTGTCCCTGAATCCCATGTGATCTAATTTTACTACTTAGTCTGCCATATAAAGTCTGCCAAAGACTTTACTAATGTCGATGTAGATAATGTCTACCACTCTGCTGTCATCTATATTTTTGGTTATATCCTCAAAAGCCTCAGTTCAGTTTGTGAGATGTGATTTCCCATGCACAAAGCTTAATCAGTTGTTGCCTCCTGGGTTGATAGTGCTGTTTATGAGGCTCACAGTGTGTCAGGGTTTACTGGGAGAGGGACTGAGTTCCAGAGCCGTGCTGTCATGCTGCACCTGTACAAGACGCTAGTGCGGCCTCACTTGGAATAGTGCGTGCGGTTCTGGTCGCCCCATTACAGGAAGGATGTGGAAGCATTGGAAAAGGTGCAGAGGAGATTTACCAGGATGTTGCCTGGTCTGGAGCGCAGGCCTTATGAAGAAAGGCTGAGGGACTTGGGTCTGTTCTCATTGGAGAGAAGGAGGCTAAGAGGGGATTTAATAGAGACATACAAGATGATCAGAGGATTAGATAGGGCGGACAGTGAGAGTCTTTTTCTGAGGATGATGACTTCAGCTTGTACAAGGGGGCATAGCTACAAACTGAGGGGTGATAGATTTAAGACAGATGTCAGAGGCAGGTTCTTTACTCAGAGAGTGGTAAGGGTGTGGAACGCCCTGCCTGCCAATGTAATTAACTCAGCCACATTAGGGGCATTTAAACAGTCCTTGGATAAGCATATGGATGATGATGGGATAGTGTAGGGGGATGGACTTAGATTAGTTCACAGGTTGGTGCAACATCGAGGGCCAAAGGGCCTGTTCTGCGCTGTATTATTCTATGTTCTATGTTCTCTCCAAATGCATGTAGATCCTGCCTAACAGAATCAACTCCAATAACTTACCTACCACTAATGTCGAGCTGATGGGCCATAGTCATTGAGATCCACAGCATGGAAACCCTTCAGCCCAACCAATCCATGCCGCCCAGTTTTCACAATTTGAATTAATCCCATATGGTCCCTGTCTCTCCATAACTATCCCATCTATGTACCTGTCTAAATGTTTCTTAAATGATGAAATTGTACTCACTTCCATCACTAGGTCCGGCAGCTCGCTCCAGACACTCACCACCCTGTGTGTGTGAAACAAATTGCCCCTCTGGGTCCTTTGGTATCCCTCCCCTCTCACCTTAAACCTATGCTCTCTGTTTTAGTCTCCCCTTCTACGGGGAAACGCTGTTCAATATCTACCTTATCCATGCTTCTCATGTTTTTATAGATCTCTATATAAGGTCACCCCTCGGCTCCTGCCCTCGAGGGTAAAAGGTCCCAGCCTCTCCTTACAGCTCAAAGCTCCGGTCCATGTAGCATCCCAGTGAATCTTTTCTGCTTTCTATTAATAATATCCTTTGGGTCTGATCAGAAAATGCACCCGAGGGACATGTTCCAGACTGAAATATTGCTCCTTGGATGTTGTCTGGCCTGCTGTGCATTTCTAGCCTCACACCAGGACCTGAGCTGCATGCAGTGACCAATGTCCTTCTGCCTGTTCCCCACCCTGCCTACCTGGGACTCCGCTTTCAAGGAACTGCGACCCCTAGATCTTTTTGTCCCCCCCCCCACCCTGAGCGCGGGCTTTGCAGTTGGGTGAGTGTACCCCCAGGTTGAAGTCCCAGGGAGACAGGACTCCAGAGGGAGTTACACTCCCAGGTGGGCAGCGAGCAGGGCACCGGGGTACAGAGCAAGATGGGAGCTCCGGGGTGAGGGAGGGAGGTGGGGGTGGGGTGATGTGTGAGGCGATGTGTGAGGCACGCTGTTGACCCCTGCTCTGCTCCCCCACCCCCACCCCCCGACCCCATGCAGAGCTCCTCAGTGACCTGAAGAGAGAGAACATGAACCTGCAGGCTCTGTGCACCACGCTGACTCGAGAGAAGGTCCACCTCGCTAACACTGTGTTGGAGATGAAGGACAAACTGCAGAGGTGAGGTGGTGGGGGGGAGATAGGGGAGGGAGGGAAAGGAGTTGGGGGAAGGGGATGAGAGGGACAGAGGGTGGAGGGAGAATGGGTAGAAGGGAGAGAAATGGATGGAGGGGGTAAGAGAGAAGGAAAGGGGAGAATGAGAGGCAGAAATAGGGAGGAAATGGGGGGAGTGTGTAGGAAGAGAGGGAGCGAGAGAATAGAAGTGGGGAGAGCGAGAGGAGAGGGGGCAGGAGGGAGAGGCAGACAGAGTGAGAGACTGGAAAGAAAGAGCGAAGGAGAGGAGGGGAGGTGTCGAGAGAGAGAGAGACATTGAGAAGATGAGAGAAAGAGGGAGAGATGGTATGAGAATGAAATAGACAGAAGCAGAAAGAGACAGGAAGTGTACAGAGGAGACAGAGAGAAAGGGAGTCAGCGAGAGAAAGAGAGAGGGGAAGAGACGGAGGGGTCAGCGGGAGAAGGAAGGAGAGAGAGAGGGAGAGGGGGACAAAGGAAGGGGGGAGAGAAAAGAAGGAGAGGGAGAGAGAGAGAAAGAGGGAGAGGGATAGAGGGAGAGATAGAAGGAGACAGAGATAGAGATAGAAGGAGAGGGAGAGAGATACAGGGAGTGAGGGAGAATGAGAGAGAGAGGGAAAGGGAGAATGAGAGAGAGAGAGGGAAAGGGAGAATGAGAAAGAGAGAGGGAAAGGGGGAATGAGAGGGAGAGAGAGAGGGAAAGGAAAAATGAGAGGGGGAGAGAGAGTGAGAGAGAGAGAGGGAAAGGGAGAATCAGAGGGAGAGAGAGAGGGAAACAGAATGAGAGAGGGAGAGAGAGACAGAGGGAAAGGGAGAATGAGAGAGGGGGAGAGAGAGAGGGAAAGGGAGAATGAGAGAGGGGGAGAGAGTGGGGGGAGAGAGAGAGAGAGAGAGAAAGGGAGAATGAGAGAGGGGGAGAGAGAGAGAGGGAAAGGGAGAATGAGAGGGAGAGAGAGGGGAGGATACAGGGAGAGAGGGAGAGGGATGGCAATTGCCTGATAGTTACTCAGAGCTATGGTGCTGGAACATTTAAATAGGAACTTTCCAGAAAGCTCGGCCTGTGATGGGCAGGACAGAGCAAGTGCCCGAGGGCGGATGGACGGCTGATGAACAGCTGATAGAGGGGGCGAATGGTCTTGGGTAAAGGGGGGTAACAGGGAACAGGAACCCCAGTTGGCAGTGTGGGTTCAGGAATACCAGCTGGGATTCCCGCTCTAAACCTTCACACCCCAACGTGATAACCCCAGCCACCTCTCCCTCTGGAACACCATGGTTCCAGGAGCCGGGCAGAGAGGGACAGTCGGAAGGAGTCACTCACCTGAAGGCTGGGGGTGGGGGTGTCAGGAATACTGTGACAGGTAAATGTTGACATTTGGGATTTCTACGGCCAGAGGTTGAGTTGGGAACAGAGCACCGAGGTGGGTTCTCAGGTACCCCACGACACTCTAATACTCTGCCGTTCTCTCCTGGGCCTGGGCCTGGGCCTGTGCCACACTGGGTACCCAACCCGGACCCCCAGCTCCAGCCAGGAGAGCCTTGCACTGAAACTCCAACTTGACGCTGTGCGGGAGGAGAAAAGGATGGGAGTGGAGAACACAAACATCCACAGCAAACGTCAAGATATGACGATGGAAGAGAGAGCCCAGGTCGCAGAGCATGAGGTAAGGAATCAGGGGTTGGGGTTAAAACAGAGATTAGATACCCCCCGGGGAGGGAGTTACAGACTGGAATCTGATCGAGGGGGTTCGGGGGGATTTATATACAGAATAACAGATACCCCGGGGAGGGAGTTACAGACTGGAATCTGATCGAGGGGGTTCGGGGGGGGGGGGGTTTATATACAGAATAACAGATACCCCCCAGGGAGGGAGTTACAGACTGGAATCTGATCGAGGGGGTTCGGGGGGTTTATATACAGAATAACAGATACCCCCCGGGAGGGAGTTACAGACTGGAATCTGATCGAGGGGGTTCGGGAGGGGTTTATATACAGAATAACAGATACCCCCCGGGGAGGGAGTTACAGACTGGAATCTGATCGAGGGGGTTCGGGAGGGGTTTATATACAGAATAACAGATACCCCCCGGGGAGGGAGTTACAGACTGGAATCTGATCGAGGGGGTTCAGGGGGTTTATATACAGAATAACAGATACCCCCCGGGGAGGGAGTTACAGACTGGAATCTGATCGAGGGGGTTCGGGGGGTTTATATACAGAATAACAGATACCCCCCGGGGAGGGAGTTACAGACTGGAATCTGATCGAGGGGGTTCGGGGGGGATTATATACAGAATAACACATACCCCCCGGGGAGGGAGTTACAGACTGGAATCTGATCGAGGGGGTTCGGTGGGTTTATATACAGAATAACAGATACCCCCCGGGGAGGGAGTTACAGACTGGAATCTGATCGAGGGGGTTCGGGGGGGGTTTATATACAGAATAACAGATACCCCCCGGGGAGGGAGTTACAGACTGGAATCTGATCGAGGGGGTTCGGGGGGGTTTATATACAGAATAACAGATACCCCCCGGGGAGGGAGTTACAGACTGGAATCTGATCGAGGGGGTTCGGGCGGGTTTATATACAGAATAACAAATACCCCCCGGGAGGGAGTTACAGACTGGAATCTGATCGAGGGGGTTCGGGGGGGTTTATACACAGAATAACAGATACCCCCCCCCCGGGAGGGAGTTACAGACAGGAATCTGATCGAGGGGGTTCGGGGGGTTTATATACAGGATAACAGATACCCCCCGGGGAGGGAGTTACAGACTGGAATCTGATCGAGGGGGTTCGGGGGGGTTTATATACAGAATAACAGATACCCCCCCGGGAGAGAGTTACAGACTGGAATCTGATCGAGGGGGTTCGGGGGTTTATATACAGAATAACAGATACCCCCCCCCGGGAGGGAGTTACAGACTGGAATCTGATCGAGGGGGTTCGGGGGGGTTTATATACAGAATAACAGATACCCCCCGGGGAGGGAGTTACAGACTGGAATCTGATCGAGGGGGTTCGGGGGCGTTTATATACAGAATAACAGATACCCTCCGGGGAGGGAGTTACAGACTGGAACCTGATCGAGGGGGTTCGGGCGGGTTTATATACAGAATAACAAATACCCCCCGGGAGGGAGTTACAGACTGGAATCTGATCGAGGGGGTTCGGGGGGGTTTATACACAGAATAACAGATACCCCCCCCCGGGAGGGAGTTACAGACAGGAATCTGATCGAGGGGGTTCGGGGGGTTTATATACAGGATAACAGATACCCCCCAGGGAGGGAGTTACAGACTGGAATCTGATCGAGGGGGTTCGGGGGGGTTTATATACAGAATAACAGATACCCCCCCCCGGGAGGGAGTTACAGACTGGAATCTGATCGAGGGGGTTCGGGGGTTTATATACAGAATAACAGATACCCCCCCCGGGAGGGAGTTACAGACTGGAATCTGATCGAGGGGGTTCGGGGGGGGTTTATATACAGAATAACAGATACCCCCCCCGGGGAGGGAGTTACAGACTGGAATCTGATTGAGGGGGTTCGGGGGGTTTATATACAGAATAACAGATACCCCCCCCGGGAGGGAGTTACAGACTGGAATCTGATCGAGGGGGTTCGGGGGGGTTTATATACAGAATAACAGATACCCCCCCGGGGAGGGAGTTACAGACTGGAATCTGATCGAGGGAGTTCGGGGGGTGTTTATATACAGAATAACAGATACCCCCCGGGGAGGGAATTACAGACTGGAATCTGATCGAGGGGGTTCGGGGGGGCGGTTTATATACAGAATAACAGATACCCCGGGGAGGGAGTTACAGACAGGAATCTGATCAAGGGGGTTCGGGGGGGCGGTTTATATACAGAATAACAGATACCACCCCCCCAGGGAGGGAGTTACAGACAGGAATCTGATCGAGGGCGCTCAGGGGGTTTATATACAGAATAACAGATACCCCCCGGGGAGGGAGTTACAGACAGGAATCTGATCGAGGGGGTTCGGGGGGGTTTATATACAGAATAACAGATACCCCCCGGGGAGGGAGTTACAGACAGGAATCTGATCGAGGGGGTTCGGGGGGGTTTATATACAGAATAACAGATACCCCGGGGAGGGAGTTACAGACAGGAATCTGATCGAGGGGGTTCGGGGAGGCAGTTTATATACAGAATAACAGATACCACCCCCCCGGGGAGGGAGTTACAGACAGGAATCTGATCGAGGGCGCTCAGGGGGTTTATATACAGAATAACAGATACCCCCCAGGGAGGGAGTTACAGACTGGAATCTGATCGAGGGGGTTCGGGGGGGTTTATATACAGAATAACAGATACCCCCCGGGGAGGGAGTTACAGACTGGAATCTGATCGAGGGGGTTCGGGGCGGTTTATATACAGAATAACAGATACCCCCTGGGGAGGGAGTTACAGACTGGAATCTGATCGAGGGGGTTCGGGGGGTTTATATACAGAATAACAGATACCCCCCGGGAGGGAGTTACAGACTGGAATCTGATCGAGGGGGTTCGGGGGGGTGTTTATTTACAGAATAACAGATACCCCCCGGGGAGAGAGTTACAGACTGGAATCTGATCGAGGGGGTTCGGGGGGGGGGTTTATATACAGAATAACAGATACCCCCCGGGAAGGGAGTTACAGACTGGAATCTGATCGGGGGGTTCGGGGGGGTTTATATACAGAATAACAGATACCCCCCGGGGAGGGAGTTACAGACTGGAATCTGATCGAGGGGGTTCGGGGGGGGTTTATATACAGAATAACAGATACCCCCTGGGGAGGGAGTTACAGACTGGAATCTGATCGAGGGGGTTCGGGGGGGTTTATATACAGAATAACAGATACCCCCCAGGGAGGGAGTTACAGATTGGAATCTGATCGGGGGGTTCGGGGGGGTTTATATACAGAATAACAGATACCCCCCCCGGGAGGGAGTTACAGACTGGAATTTGATCGAGGGGGTTCGGGGGGTTTATATATAGAATAACAGATACCCCCCCAGGAGGGAGTTACAGACTGGAATCTGGTCCTGAGGTCTCGGGGTGTCCCAGGGCCTGGTTCATACCCAGCTGCCTGCCTGTGAAAGACATTCTGACAGTCTCTGCCTGTTCCAGGCCACCGTCGCCAAGGCCCAGCTGTACTCGCTGATGGAGCGTTTCGACCGGCTGGAGCATGAGAACAAGATCATGGCCGATGAGATACACCGCTTCCACCAGGAGGTGGAGAGACTGCGTCACAATTTATCCGGGGTGAGTCTGCGCCCTTCGACTGGGGGAGGCACTGCTATACGGACAACCACTCTTTGACTGGATGGGAGGAATCGCCATGCAGGGTCTGCCCTTCGACTTGGGGAGGAGGAGAGTGTTGGGGGAAGAGAGGGTGGCAGGGAACGCAGGAGGTTTGTTCAAGAAATGGGCTTTAATTTCAGTGCCAGGCTAGGCAACCTTTTCATCAATTCCTCTCTGAGTCTCCCATTCTCCCTCCCTCCCTCCCACATTCTGACTGTTAACAGCACACGGCCGCTGCCTTTTGCTCCTCGAGACTCGGGGATGACTCACTGCTTTGCTGAGGATGCCTTGCTATATCCACCCACATCTCCTGACATTCCCGAATGCCCCCATCCCCCAGCATAGCTCCCACCTCCTTTGCCCAGACCCAAATTTGGTCAGAGGAGTGTGTAAGGAGTGAAAGGTCGAGTTATCGTGCAACTGAGAAATTCCAAAACATTCCTTTGTGCTCTCCCTCATGTTCCCTGTCAGATACAGCCTCCGTGCAGAGCCAAACATAACTGGGAGCATTGTGGGTGGTGGAGGTGGCTCACAGTGTAACAGGGATGGGTGTCGATATATCAGTGTGTTACAGTGTGGGGTGTGGGGTGTATCGGTGTGTTACAGTGAGGGGTGTGGGGTATAACGGTGTGTTACAGTGAGGGGTGTGGGGTATATCGGTGTGTTACAGTGAGGGGTGTGGGGTGTATCGGTGTGTTACAGTGAGGGGTGTGGGGTGTATCGGTGTGTTACAGTGAGGGGTTTGGGGTATATCGGTGTGTTACAGTGAGGGGTGTGGGGTGTATCGGTGTGTTACAGTGAGGGGTGTGGGGTATATCGGTGTGTTACAGTGAGGGGTGCGGGGTGTATCGGTGTGTTACAGTGAGGGGCGCGGGGTATATCGGTGTGTTACAGTGAGGGGTGTGGGGTATATCGGTGTGTTACAGTGAGGGGTGTGGGGTATATCGGTGTGTTACAGTGAGGGGTGTGGGGTATATCGGTGTGTTACAGTGAGGGGTTTGGGGTATATCGGTGTGTTACAGTGAGGGGTGTGGGGTATATCGGTGTGTTACAGTGAGGGGTGTGGGATATATCGGTGTGTTACAGTGAGGGGTGTGGGGTGTATCGGTGTGTTACAGTGAGGGGTGTGGGGTGTATCGGTGTGTTACAGTGAGGGGTGTGGGCTATATCGGTGTGTTACAGTGAGGGGTAAGGGGTATATCGGTGTGTTACAGTGAGGGGTGTGGGCTATATCGGTGTGTAACAGTGAGGGGTGTGGGGTATATCGGTGTGTTACAGTGAGGGGTGTGGGCTATATCGGTGTGTTACAGTGAGGGGTGTGGGGTATATCGGTGTGTTACAGTGAGGGGTGTGGGGTATATCGGTGTGTTACAGTGAGGGGTGTGGGGTATATCGGTGTGTTACAGTGAGGGGTGTGGGGTATATCGGTGTGTTACAGTCAGGGGTGTGGGCTATATCGGTGTGTTACAGTGAGGGGTGTGGGGTATATCGGTGTGTTACAGTGAGGGGTGTGGGCTATATCGGTGTGTTACAGTGAGGGGTGTGGGCTATATCGGTGTGTTACAGTGAGGGGTGTGGGGTATATCGGTGTGTTACAGTGAGGGGTGTGGGGTATATCGGTGTGTTACAGTGAGGGGTGTGGGCTATATCGGTGTGTTACAGTGAGGGGTGTGGGGTATATCGGTGTGTTACAGTGAGGGGTGTGGGGTATAACGGTGTGTTACAGTGAGGGGTGTGGGGTATATCGGTGTGTTACAGTGAGGAGTGTATCGGTGTGTTACAGTGAGGGGTGTGGGGTATATCGGTGTGTTACAGTGAAGGGTGTGGGGTATATCGGTGTGTTACAGTGAGAGGTGTGGGGTGTATCGGTGTGTTACAGTGAGGGGTGCGGGGTGTATCGGTGTGTTACAGTGAGGGGTGCGGGGTGTATCGGTGTGTTACAGTGAAGGGTGTGGGGTGTATCGGTGTGTTACAGTGAGGGGTGTGGGGTATATCGGTGTGTTACAGTGAGGGGTGCGGGGTATATCGGTGTGTTACAGTGAGGGGTGTGGGGTATATCGGTGTGTTACAGTGAGGGGTGTGGGGTGTATCGGTGTGTTACAGTGAGAGGTGTGGGGTGTATCGGTGTGTTACAGTGAGGGGTGTGGGGTCTATCGGTGTGTTACAGTGAGGGGTGTGGGGTATATCAGTGTGTTACAGTGAGGGGTGCAGGGTGTATCGGTGTGTTACAGTGAGGGGTGTGGGGTGTATCGGTGTGTTACAGTGAGAGATGTGGGGTGTATCTGTGTGTTACAGTGAGGGGTGCGGGGTATATCGGTGTGTTACAGTGAGGGGTGTGGGGTATATCGGTGTGTTACAGTGAGGGGTGCGGGGTGTATCGGTGTGTTACAGTGAGGGGTGTGGGGTGTATCGGTGTGTTACAGTGAGAGGTGTGGGGTGTATCGGTGTGTTACAGTGAGGGGTGTGGGGTATATCGGTGTGTTACAGTGAGGGGTGCGGGGTATATCGGTGTGTTACAGTGAGGGGTGTGGGGTATATCGGTGTGTTACAGTGAGGGGTGCGGGGTGTATCGGTGTGTTACAGTGAGGGGTGCGGGGTGTATCGGTGTGTTACAGTGAGGGGTGTGGGGTATATCGGTGTGTTACAGTGAGGGGTGTGGGGTGTATCGGTGTGTTACAGTGAGGGGTGTGGGGTGTATCGGTGTGTTACAGTGAGGGGTGTGGGGGAGATCGGTGTGTTACGCTGAGGGGTGTGGGGTATATCGGTGTGTTACAGTGAGGGGTTTGGGGTATATCGGCCTGTTACGCTGAGGGGTGTGGGGTGTATCGGTGTGTTACAGTGAGGGGTGTGGGGTATATCGGTGTGTTACAGTGAGGGGTGTGGGGTATATCGGCCTGTTACGCTGAGGGGTGTGGGGTGTATCGGTGTGTTACAGTGAGGGGTGTGGGGTATATCGGTGTGTTACAGTGAGGGGTGTGGGGTGTATCGGTGTGTTACAGTGAGGGGTGTGGGGTATATCGGTGTGTTACAGTGAGGGGTGTGGGGTATATCGGTCTGTTACGCTGAGGGGTGTGGGGTGTATCAGTGTGTTACAGTGAGGGGTGTGGGGTGCATCGGTGTGTTACAGTGAGGGGTGCGGGGTGTATCGGTGTGTTACAGTGAGGGGTGTGGGGTATATCGGTGTGTTACAGTGAGGGGTGTGGGGTGCATCGGTGTGTTACAGTGAGGGGTGCGGGGTGTATCGGTGTGTTACAATGAGGGGTGTAGGGTATATCGGTGTATTACAGTGAGGGGTGCGGGGTGTATCTGTGTGTTACAGTGAGGGGTGTGGAGTATATCGGTGTGTTACAGTGAGGGGTGTGGTGTGTTTCGGTGTGTTACAGTGAGGGGTGCGGGGTATATCAGTCTGTTACAGTGAGGGGTGTGGGGTATATCGGTGTGTTACAGTGAGGGGTGTGGGGTATATCGGTCTGTTACGCTGAGGGGTGTGGGGTATATCGGTGTGTTACAGTGAGGGGTGTGGGGTATATCGGTCTGTTACGCTGAGGGGTGTGGGGTATATCGGTGTGTTACAGTGAGGGTGTGGGGGTAATACCCTTACTGTAACACTCTGATTTACCCCACACATCTCACACTATCCCAGAAGGTGCATCACATTAAGAGAGTGATAGTGAGCGGTGAGGGAGTGAAGGAGTGAATCGGGGCGAGAGAGTGATAGTGAGTGGTGAGGGTGTAAAAGAGTGAATCACGCTGAGAGAGTGATAGTGAGCGGTGAGGGAGTGAAGGAGTGAATCGGGGTGAGAGAGTGATAGTGAGTGGTGAGGGAGTGAAGGAGTGAATCACATTGAGAGAGTGATAGTGAGTGGTGAGGGTGTAAAAGAGTGAATCACACTGAGAGAGTGATAGTGAGCGGTGAGGGAGTGAAGGAGTGAATCGGGGTGAGAGAGTGATAGTGAGTGGTGAGGGAGTGAAGGAGTGAATCGGGGTGAGAGAGAATGATAGTGAATGGTGAGGGAGTGAAGGAGTGAATCACATTGAGAGAGTGATAGTGAGTGGTGAGTAGGTGAAGGAGTGAATCACATTGAGAGAGTGATAGTGAGCGGTGAGGGAGTGAAGGAGTAAAGCGGGGTGAGAGAGTGATAGTGAGTGGTGAGGGAGTGAAGGAGTGAATCGGGGTGAGAGAGAGTGATAGTGAGTGGTGAGGGAGTGAAGGAGTGAATCACATTGAGAGCGTGATAGTGAGTGGTGAGTAGGTGAAGGAGTGAATCATATTGAGAGAGTGATAGTGAGCGGTGAGGGAGTGAAGGAGTAAAGCGCGGTGAGAGAGTGATAGTGAGTGGTGAGGGAGTGAAGGAGTAAATCAGGGTGACAGAGTGATAGTGAGCGGTGAGGAAGTGAAGGAGTGAATTGGGGTGAGAGAGTGATAGTGAGCGGTGAGGGAGTGAAGGAATGAATCGGGGTGAGAGAGTGATAGTGAGTGGTGAGGGTGTAAAAGAGTGAATCACACTGAGAGAGTGATAGTGAGCGGTGAGGGAGTGAAGGAATGAATCGGGGTGAGAGAGTGATAGTGAGTGGTGAGGGTGTAAAAGAGTGAATCACACTGAGAGAGTGATAGTGAGCGGTGAGGGAGTGAAGGAGTGAATCGGGGTGAGAGAGTGATAGTGAGTGGTGAGGGAGTGAAGGAGAGAATCGGGGTGAGAGAGTGATAGTGAGTGGTGAGGGTGTAAAAGAGTGAATCACACTGAGAGAGTGATAGTGAGTGGTGAGTAGGTGAAGGAGTGAATCACATTGAGAGAGTGATAGTGAGTGGTGAGGGAGTGAAGGAGTAAAGCGGGGTGAGAGAGTGATAGTGAGTGGTGAGGGAGTGAAGGAGTGAATCACGGTGAGAGAGTGATAGTGAGTGGTGAGGGAGTGAAGGAGTGAATCACGGTGAGAGAGTGATAGTGAGTGGTGAGGGAGTGAAGGAGTGAATCACGGTGAGAGAGTGATAGTGAGTGGTGAGGGAGTGAAGGAGTGAATCACGGTGAGAGAGTGATAGTGAGTGGTGAGGGAGTGAAGGAGTGAATCACGGTGAGAGAGTGATAGTGAGTGGTGAGGGAGTGAAGGAGTGAATCACGGTGAGAGAGTGATAGTGAGTGGTGAGGGAGTGAAGGAGTGAATCACGGTGAGAGAGTGATAGTGAGTGGTGAGGGAGTGAAGGAGTGAATCACGGTGAGAGAGTGATAGTGAGTGGTGAGGGAGTGAAGGAGTGAATCACGGTGAGAGAGTGATAGTGAGTGGTGAGGGAGTGAAGGAGTGAATCACGGTGAGAGAGTGATAGTGAGTGGTGAGGGAGTGAAGGAGTGAATCACGGTGAGAGAGTGATAGTGAGTGGTGAGGGAGTGAAGGAGTGAATCACGGTGAGAGAGTGATAGTGAGTGGTGAGGGAGTGAAGGAGTGAATCACGGTGAGAGAGTGATAGTGAGTGGTGAGGGAGTGAAGGAGTGAATCACGGTGAGAGAGTGATAGTGAGTGGTGAGGGAGTGAAGGAGTGAATCACGGTGAGAGAGTGATAGTGAGTGGTGAGGGAGTGAAGGAGTGAATCACGGTGAGAGAGTGATAGTGAGTGGTGAGGGAGTGAAGGAGTGAATCACGGTGAGAGAGTGATAGTGAGTGGTGAGGGAGTGAAGGAGTGAATCACGGTGAGAGAGTGATAGTGAGTGGTGAGGGAGTGAAGGAGTAAAGCGGGGTGAGAGAGTGATAGTGAGTGGTGAGGGAGTGAAGGAGTGAATCACATTGAGAGAGTGATAGTGAGTGGTGAGGGAGTGAAGGAGTGAATCACGGTGAGAGAGTGATAGTGAGTGGTGAGGGAGTGAAGGAGTGAATCACGGTGAGAGAGTGATAGTGAGTGGTGAGGGAGTGAAGGAGTGAATCACGGTGAGAGAGTGATAGTGAGTGGTGAGGGAGTGAAGGAGTGAATCACGGTGAGAGAGTGATAGTGAGTGGTGAGGGAGTGAAGGCGTGAATCACGGTGAGAGAGTGATGGGGATGTGAGGTGGGATGTGTAGGGCTGCAGAATCCTGCTTGTGGGTTATAGATCGAATCCCTGGGTGAGTCACTGTGTCGTGTTCCCCAGGTCTGTTCCTGCCCCCAACACACTGCCCTGAACTTTCCAAATATTGGCCCCTTAATGCAAGGAGGACGAGGCATAGAAAGGGTGTGGAAGGGGTGCAGAAGAGAGGGAGGGTGAAAGGGAGGGAGGAAGGCAAGGGAGTGAGTGAGAGAGAGAGAGTGAGGCCATGATGGGTGAGGTACAGAGTGTCACCAAGGAGTGAATGAGTGAGGGAGCAGATGAGTCAAACAGGGAGGAGGTGAGGAAGCGGGTGATTCAGACTGGGAGGGAGGCATTGAGGGAATGAAGCAGCCCAGGAGGGAGGGAGATGGAGTGAGGGGGAGAGGTGATATAGGCGGGGAGGGACGCGTTGAGGGAGTGAGGCAGCCCAGGAGGGAGGGAGATGGAGTGAGGGGGAGAAGTGATACAGGCAGGGAGGGGGGCATTGAGGGAGTGAGGCAGCCCAGGAGGGAGGGAGATGGAGTGAGGGGGAGAGGTGATGTAGGCGGGGAGGGGGGCATTGAGGGAGTGAGGCAGCCCAGGAGGGAGGGAGATGGAGTGAGGGGGAGAGGTGATGTAGGCGGGGAGGGGGGCGTTGAGGGAGTGAGGCAGCCCAGGAGGGAGGGAGATGGAGTGAGGGGGAGAGTTGCTGCAGAATTTCACTATTCACATTCCACCCAATCTCGTAGTGAGCACAGGGTTTAGAGATACAACACCATACAGTCTCTCTGTGCCTCTCTCTCCGTCTGTCTCCCCTCCCCCAACCGCCTCACCCCCTCCCTCCCCCTCTCTCTCCCTCCCTCCTTCTCTCCCTCGTTCCCCCTTTCTCTCCCTCCCCCTCTCCCTCCCTCCCTCCCTCGTTCCCCCTTTCTCTCCCTCCCTCCCTCCCTCATTCCCCCTTTCTCTCCCTCCCTCCCTCGTTCCCCCTTTCTCTCCCTCTCTCTCTCCCTCTGATTTATGATCTGTTCATCCTCATTCTCTCACTGTCCATACAAGGTATGTGCAGACCAGCTTTGGCACTAATTTGGGAAAGGCCCAACTGTGTTCACTCTCTGTCTGTCTCTGTGTTCACTCTCTCTGTCTGTCCCTCACTCTCTCTGTCTGTCCCTGCGTTCACTCTCTGTCTGTCTCTGTATTCACTCTCTCTGTCTGTCCCTCACTCTCTCTGTCTGTCCCTGTGTTCACTCTCTCTGTCTGTCCCTGCGTTCACTCTCTCTGTCTGTCCCTGTACCTCTCTCACTGTCTGTCCCTGTACCTCTCTCTCTGTCTGTCCCTGTGTTCACTCTCTCTGTCTGTCCCTGTACCTCTCTCACTGTCTGTCCCTGTGTTCACTCTCTCTGTCTGTCCCTGTGTTCACTCTCTCTGTCTGTCCCTGTACCTCTCTCTCTGTCTGTCCCTGTGTTCACTCTCTCTGTCTGTCCCTGTACCTCTCTCACTGTCTGTCCCTGTGTTCACTCTCCCTGTCTGTCCCTGTACCTCTCTCTCTGTCTGTCCCTGTGTTCACTCTCTCTGTCTGTCCCTGTGTTCACTCTCTCTGTCTGTCCCTGTACTTCTCTCACTGTCTGTCCCTGTGTTCACTCTCTCTGTCTGTCCCTGTACTTCTCTCACTGTCTGTCCCTGTGTTCACTCTCTCTGTCTGTCCCTGTACCTCTCTCTCTGTCTGTCCCTGTGTTCACTCTCTCTGTCTGTCCCTGTACCTCTCTCTCTGTCTGTCCCTGTGTTCACTCTCTCTGTCTGTCCCTGTACCTCTCTCACTGTCTGTCCCTGTGTTCACTCTCTCTGTCTGTCCCTGTACCTCTCTCTCTGTCTGTCCCTGTGTTCACTCTCTCTGTCTGTCCCTGTGTTCACTCTCTCTGTCTGTCCCTGTACCTCTCTCACTGTCTGTCCCTGTGTTCACTCTCTCTGTCTGTCCCTGTACCTCTCTCACTGTCTGTCCCTGTACCTCTCTCTCTGTCTGTCCCTGTGTTCACTCTCTCTGTCTGTCCCTGTACCTCTCTCACTGTCTGTCCCTGTGTTCACTCTCTCTGTCTGTCCCTGTACCTCTCTCACTGTCTGTCCCTGTGTTCACTCTCCCTGTCTGTCCCTGTACCTCTCTCTCTGTCTGTCCCTGTGTTCACTCTCTCTGTCTGTCCCTGTACCTCTCTCACTGTCTGTCCCTGTGTTCACTCTCTCTGTCTGTCCCTGTGTTCACTCTCTCTGTCTGTCCCTGTACCTCTCTCACTGTCTGTCCCTGTGTTCACTCTCTCTGTCTGTCCCTGTACCTCTCTCACTGTCTGTCCCTGTGTTCACTCTCCCTGTCTGTCCCTGTACCTCTCTCACTGTCTATCCCTGTACCTCTCTCTCTGTCTGTCCCTGTGTTCACTCTCTCTGTCTGTCCCTGTACCTCTCTCACTGTCTGTCCCTGTGTTCACTCTCTCTGTCTGTCCCTGTACCTCTCTCTCTGTCTGTCCCTGTGTTCACTCTCTCTGTCTGTCCCTGTACCTCTCTCTCTGTCTGTCCCTGTGTTCACTCTCTCTGTCTGTCCCTGTGTTCACTCTCTCTGTCTGTCCCTGTACCTCTCTCACTGTCTGTCCCTGTGTTCACTCTCTCTGTCTGTCCCTGTACCTCTCTCTCTGTCTGTCCCTGTGTTCACTCTCTCTGTCTGTCCCTGTACCTCTCTCACTGTCTGTCCCTGTGTTCACTCTCTCTGTCTGTCCCTGTACCTCTCTCTCTCTCTGTCCCTGTGTTCACTCTCTCTGTCTGTCCCTGTACCTCTCTCTCTGTCTGTCCCTGTGTTCACTCTCTCTGTCTGTCCCTGTACCTCTCTCTCTGTCTGTCCCTGTGTTCACTCTCTCTGTCTGTCCCTGTACCTCTCTCTCTCTCTGTCCCTGTGTTCACTCTCTCTGTCTGTCCCTGTACCTCTCTCACTGTCTGTCCCTGTGTTCACTCTCTCTGTCTGTCCCTGTACCGCTCTCACTGTCTGTCCCTGTGTTCACTCTCTCTGTCTGTCCCTGTACCTCTCTCACTGTCTGTCCCTGTGTTCACTCTCTCTGTCTGTCCCTGTGTTCACTCTCTCTGTCTGTCCCTGTACCTCTCTCACTGTCTGTCCCTGTGTTCACTCTCCCTGTCTGTCCCTGTACCTCTCTCACTGTCTGTCCCTGTGTTCACTCTCTCTGTCTGTCCCTGTACCTCTCTCTCTGTCTGTCCCTGTGTTCACTCTCCCTGTCTGTCCCTGTGTTCACTCTCTCTGTCTGTCCCTGTACCTCTCTCACTGTCTGTCCCTGTGTTCACTCTCACTGTCTGTCCCTGTACCTCTCTCTCTGTCTGTCCCTGTGTTCACTCTCTCTGTCTGTCCCTGTACCTCTCTCACTGTCTGTCCCTGTGTTCACTCTCTCTGTCTGTCCCTGTACCTCTCTCACTGTCTGTCCCTGTACCTCTCTCTCTGTCTGTCCCTGTGTTCACTCTCTCTGTCTGTCCCTGTACCTCTCTCACTGTCTGTTCCTGTGTTCACTCTCTCTGTCTGTCCCTGTACCTCTCTCACTGTCTGTCCCTGTGTTCACTCTCCCTGTCTGTCCCTGTACCTCTCTCACTGTCTGTTCCTGTGTTCACTCTCTCTGTCTGTCCCTGTACCTCTCTCACTGTCTGTCCCTGTGTTCACTCTCCCTGTCTGTCCCTGTACCTCTCTCACTGTCTGTCCCTGTACCTCTCTCTCTGTCTGTCCCTGTGTTCACTCTCTCTGTCTGTCCCTCTCTCACTGTCTGTCCCTGTGTTCACTCTCTCTGTCTGTCCCTGTACCTCTCTCTCTGTCTGTCCCTGTGTTCACTCTCTCTGTCTGTCCCTGTGTTCACTCTCTCTGTCTGTCCCTGTACCTCTCTCACTGTCTGTCCCTGTGTTCACTCTCTCTGTCTGTCCCTGTGTTCACTCTCTCTGTCTGTCCCTGTACCTCTCTCACTGTCTGTCCCTGTGTTCACTCTCTCTGTCTGTCCCTGTACCTCTCTCTCTGTCTGTCCCTGTGTTCACTCTCTCTGTCTGTCCCTGTACCTCTCTCTCTGTCTGTCCCTGTGTTCACTCTCTCTGTCTGTCCCTGTACCTCTCTCTCTGTCTGTCCCTGTGTTCACTCTCTCTGTCTGTCCCTGTACCTCTCTCACTGTCTGTCCCTGTACCTCTCTCACTGTCTGTCCCTGTACCTCTCTCTCTGTCTGTCCCTGTGTTCACTCTCTCTGTCTGTCCCTGTGTTCACTCTCACTGTCTGTCCCTGTACCTCTCTCACTGTCTGTCCCTGTGTTCACTCTCTCTGTCTGTCCCTGTACCTCTCTCACTGTCTGTCCCTGTGTTCACTCTCTCTGTCCCTCACTCTCCCTGTCTGTCTCTGTGCCTCTCTCACTGTCTGTCTCACATTCTCTCCGTCTGTCTCTGTACCTCTCTCTCTGTCTGTCTCACACTCTCTCTGTCTGTCCCTGTGTTCACTCTCTCTGTCCGTCTCTGTACCTCTCTCTCTGTCTGTCTCTGTAACCTCTCTCTCTCTGTCTGTCCCTGTACCTCTCTCTCTGTCTGTCCCTGTGTTCACTCTCTCTGTCTGTCCCTGTACCTCTCTCACTGTCTGTCCCTGTACCTCTCTCTCTGTCTGTCCCTGTGTTCACTCTCTCTGTCTGTCCCTGTGTTCACTCTCACTGTCTGTCCCTGTACCTCTCTCACTGTCTGTCCCTGTGTTCACTCTCTCTGTCTGTCCCTGTACCTCTCTCACTGTCTGTCCCTGTGTTCACTCTCTCTGTCTGTCCCTCACTCTCCCTGTCTGTCTCTGTGCCTCTCTCACTGTCTGTCTCACATTCTCTCCGTCTGTCTCTGTACCTCTCTCTCTGTCTGTCTCACACTCTCTCTGTCTGTCCCTGTGTTCACTCTCTCTGTCCGTCTCTGTACCTCTCTCTCTGACTGTCTCTGTAACCTCTCTCTCTCTGTCTGTCTCTGTACCTCTCTCTGTCTGTCTCTGTAACCTCTCTCTCTGTCTCTCTCTTTCTATTTCTGTTCCCCCCACCCCGTCTGTCTGTCTGTCTCTGTCCCTCAATGTGTCTCACTCAGTCCGTTCACCTCCTGTGTTTCCCCAGCTGTCGCTTTACTTCCCCAAAAAGTAATAATCCCAACCCCACCCTCCCACCCCAAGGGCCCAGAGAAGGGGCAGTGTGTCCAAGGAGGGGACTGTACCCCACCTGCACTTTATAGTGTCAGAGGACACTGGGATTCTGAGGGTCACCGGACCCGAAACGTTAACTCTGTTTTCTCCTCCACAGATGCTGCCAGACCTGCTGAGCTTTTCCAGCAACTTCTGCTTTTGTTCCTGATTTACAGCATCTGCAGTTCTCCCAGTTTTTACTGGGCATTGGGTACTGGACACTGGGCATTAGACAGAAACACAGAGAGTGAGGGATTCAGAGGAAGAGAGAGTGAGAGAGACAGAGACCGAGAGAGAGGGGCACAGAAAAAGATAGAGCGTGGTGGGAGAGAGAGAGAGAGACAGAGAGGGACAGAGACTGAAAGAAGGGGTGGGGGGAAAGAGAGAGAGAGAGAGGCAGAAAAGAGAGAGGAACACAGAGAGGGAAAGAGATAGCTGCAGAGAGGATTACAGAGGAAGAAAGCAGGGACAGAGAGAGTGAGATGGCAGGGGTTGGAATATAGAACATAGAACATAGAACAGTACAGCACAGAACAGGCCCTTCAGCCCACAATGTTGTGCCGACCATTGATCCTCATGGATGCACCCTCAAATTTCTGTGACCATATGCATGTCCAGCAGTCTCTTAAATGACCCCAATGACCTTGCTTCCACAACTGCTGCTGGCAACGCATTCCATGCTCTCACAACTCTCTGCGTAAAGAACCTGCCTCTGACATCCCCTCTATACTTTCCACCAACCAGCTTAAAACTATGACCCCTCGTGCTAGCCATTTCTGCCCTGGGAAATAGTCTCTGGCTATCGACTCTATCTATGCCTCTCATTATCTTGTATACCTCAATTAGGTCCCCTCTCCTCCTCCTTTTCTCCAATGAAAAGAGACCGAGCTCAGTCAACCTCTCTTCATAAGATAAGCCCTCCAGTCCAGGCAGCATCCTGGTAAACCTCCTCTGAACCCTCTCCAAAGCATCCACATCTTTCCTATAATAGGGCGCCCAGAACTGGACGCAGTATTCCAAGTGCGGTCTAACCAAAGTTTTATAGAGCTGCAACAAGATCTCACGACTCTTAAACTCAATCCCCCTGTTAATGAAAGCCAAAACACCATATGCTTTCTTAACAACCCTGTCCACTTGGGTGGCCATTTTAAGGGATCTATGTATCTGCACACCAAGATCCCTCTGTTCCTCCACGCTGCCAAGAATCCTATCCTTAATCCTGTACTCAGCTTTCAAATTCGACCTTCCAAAATGCATCACCTCGCATTTATCCAGGTTGAACTCCATCTGCCACCTCTCAGCCCATCTCTGCATCCTGTCAATGTCCCGCTGCAGCCTACAACAGCCCTCTACACTGTCAACGACACCTCCGACCTTTGTGTCGTCTGCAAACTTGCTGACCCATCCTTCAATTCCCTCGTCCAAGTCATTAATAAAAATTACAAACAGTAGAGGCCCAAGGACAGAGCCCTGTGGAACCCCACTCACCACTGACTTCCAGGCAGAATATTTTCCTTCTACTACCACTCGCTATCTTCTGTTGGCCAGCCAATTCTGTATCCAAGCAGCTAAGTTCCCCTGTATCCCATTCCTCCTGACCTTCTGAATGAGCCTTCCATGGGGAACCTTATCAAATGCCTTACTGAAGTCCATATACACCACATCCACAGCTTGACCCTCATCAACCTTACTAGTCACATCCTCAAAAAACTCGATAAGGTTTGTAAGGCATGACCTACCCCTCACAAAGCCGTGTTGACTGTATTTGATCAAGCCATGCTCTTCCAGATGGTCATAAATCTTATCCCTCAGAATCCTTTCTAACACCTTGCAGACGACAGACGTGAGACTTACCGGTCTATAATTGCCGGGGATTTCCCTATTTCCTTTCTTGAAGAGAGGAATTACATTTGCCTCTCTCCAGTCCTCAGGTACGACTCCAGTGGAGAGCGAGGATGCAAAGATCTTCGCAAGTGGCGAAGCAATTGCATTTCTCGCTTCCCAAAGCAGCCGAGGACAAATCTGATCCGGGCCTGGCGACTTGTCAATCTTAATGTTTGACAAAATTTTCAGTACATCAGCTTCGTCTATCTCTATCCATTCCAGCATGCACACCTGCTCTTCAAAGGTTTCATTCACTACACAGGTCGTTTCTTTCGTAAAGACAGAAGCAAAAAACTCATTTAGGGCTTCCCCTACCTCCTCAGGCTCCACACACAAGTTCCCTATGCTATCCCTGATCGGCCCTACTCTTTCTTTGACCATTCTCTTATTCCTCACGTAAGTGTAAAATGCCTTTGTGTTTTCCCGGATTCCTTCTGCCAAGCCTTTCTCGTGCCCCCTCCTGGCTCTCCTCAGACCATTTTTGAGCTCCTTCCTTGCCTGCATGTAATCCTCTCTAGCTGAACTTGACCCTAGCTTCCTCCACCTTATGTAAGCTACCTTCTTCCTTTTCACTAGAAGCTCCACCGCTCTCGTCATCCAAGGTTCCTTTATCTTACCCCGTCTTGCCTGTCTCAATATATAGAGAGAAAACAAGAGATGGAAACAGAGAGGGGCACACATGGTACAAACCTGGGAAGCACCAAGGATCAGACTGACAGCAAGAAGTCAGACAGGGATATTTGGCTTTATCGGCCAGGGCACAGGGTTTAAGAACAGGGAGGTGATGCAGGAGCTGCATTAAACATTGGCCAGGCCACCGCGAGAGTATTGTGTTCAGTTTTGGAATCCACATTGCAGGAGGAATGTGATCGCACTGGAAAAGGTGCAGTGGGAGATTTACCAGGATGTTGCCCGGGGCAGGAGAACACAGTGAAAGAGAGAGAGAGAGAGAGCGCGAGAGAGCGACAGCAAACAAGAGACACAGAGGTAGAGAAGGAGGAGGGGACAGAAAGAAAGAGACAGATGGAAAGGAATGGAGGGAAAACAAAGTTTTGATGCACACAGAAAGAGATGACCATCAGTGCTGCAGGGAGTGAAGAAGTGGGTGTGTACAGACTGACAGTAGAGATTGAGGCATGACTGTGTGACAAGCTCAGACAACAGAGCGAGCACCTTCCTGCTGAATCACCATTGAAACACATTCCACCCCGACACAGTCCAATGAATGTTATATAAACAGCCAGAGGACTAACATATTCACAACATCACTTTATTCATGGTAAAGCATCGCCACCACAGGCCATGCCACGGAGAGAGAGGGAGAGAACTCTCCAACAAAGTGAAGCTCTCTCTACACTGTCTACGCTCCACCCCACCACCACCAATCAAACACTCTCAGCACAAGGGCAGCACAGGGTTAGGAGCAGAGTAAAGCTCCCTCTACCCTGTGTCCCCCCACCCTGGCACAGGGACAGCACAGGGTTAGATACAGAGTAAAGCTGCGCATTTTCATGTTTCGCTGTCTGTTCCTGACTGTTGGTTGTGTTTTGGGAAGGAGAGGTATTGGAGGGGGACAGTGTTTCTGGTACAGCTCCCGAGGGTGTTCTGTGTTGCTGACAGTGGCCCATCCTGGGATAGAAGTGAGCAGGGAAGCAGGCTGGGGAAAGGGGAACTGGTGGCTTTGAGACCTGGTTGACCTGAGGAAGGTCACTCGCTGCATTATCGCACTCACAAGATGGCAGCGGGCATTTAGATTAGATTCCCTACAGTGTGGAAACAGGCCCTGCGGCTCAACAAGTCCACACCGCCCCGTGGAGCATCCAAGGATGCTTTTTTTGGATTAGGATTAATCCACGGCACAACATCATGGGCCAAAGGGCCTGTACTTTCTATGTCTGAGTGATAATGGGAACTGCAGATGCTGGAGAATTCCAAGATAATAAAACGTGAGGCTGGATGAACACAGCAGGCCAAGCAGCATCTCAGGAGCACAAAAGCTGACGTTTCGGGCCTTGACCCTTCATCAGAGAGCTTTCTTTCTATGTTCTATGTTCTATCCCACCCAGACCCACCCCCCTATAACCCACACACCCCTGAACACTACGGGCAGTTTAGCATGGCCGATCCACCCAGCCTGCACATCTTGGACTGTGGGAGGAAACCTCCGCAGACATGGGGAGAACTGCACAGACAGTGGCCTGAGGCTGGAATCGAACCTGGGTCCCTGGCATTGGGAGGCTGCAGTGCTAACCACTGAGCCACAGTGCCGCCCATTTTCTGTGGACGCCGGAGGTGCAGGGAACAACCTGCAAGGCAAGACCAACGTGGCCATCTATACTTCGTCTGCAGCTCCCAAGCAGGCCTAGAAAGGCAGAGAGACAAACCAATCCCAGGCCTCACTTTGGGGCAGCGCCTATATTCAACATCTTTCTTAGGCTCAAGCTGTCTATGATCACTCCCAGGATACAAGCTGAGTGACAAATGAAGGCTTCAGGCCTTAACCTAGGCCTCACCACCACAGGTGCAAAGCAGTGAGGTCTTCATCCCCATCCACAATTGTGAGACATGGCTCATGGATGTCTGTCAGGCCTCAGTGATAGGTCACACTGACCAGGCCTCACTGACCGGGCCTCAGTGAGTAGCCCTCACTGACCGGGCCTCAGTGAGTAGCCCTCACTGACCGGGCCTCAGTGAGTAGGCCTCACTGACTGGGCCTCAGTGAGTAGGCCTCACTGACCGGGCCTCAGTGAGTAGCCCTCACTGACCGGGCCACAGTGTGTAGGCCTCACTGACCAGGCCTCAGTGAGTAGCCCTCACTGACCGGGCCACAGTGTGTAGGCCTCACTGACCAGGCCTCAGTGAGTAGCCCTCACTGACCGGGCCTCAGTGAGTAGGCCTCACTGACCGGGCCTCAGTGAGTAGGCCTCACTGACCGGGCCTCAGTGAGTAGGCCTCACTGACCGGGCCACAGTGTGTAGGCCTCACTGACCAGGCCTCAGTGAGTAGCCCTCACTGACCGGGCCACAGTGTGTAGGCCTCACTGACCAGGCCTCAGTGAGTAGCCCTCACTGACCGGGCCTCAGTGAGTAGGCCTCACTGACCGGGCCTCAGTGAGTAGGCCTCACTGACCGGGCCACAGTGTGTAGGCCTCACTGACCAGGCCTCAGTGAGTAGGCCTCAGTGCAGTGAGCCATATGTCTCCAGCGATGAGGCAGTAACAAAGGCCTGACTGCTGTAGGCTTCTGTTTGTCTGAGGCCCTGGGCAGGATCTAGGCTCTCCAACCCTGTTTCCGTGTACGAGGACCCAGTGTGTAGAAAAGCTTCGTGGTTACTTCCCTGCTGAAAGAATTAGGCTTCAACGGGAAATCAGAGAAGGGCCTTGCACTGACCTGCTATCCTTTGTCTTTCACTCACGCCTCACGAGGCTGCTGCAGTTGAGAACAGAATTGGTGGGAGGTTACAATCAGTTCCGGCCAAAGACCTGCCTCTTCTCAGCCATTAAACAGTGCGGGCTGTCTGAGGGGATCCACGGGCGTGCTGCATGCCACAGTCAAATATCTTCATGGAAACATGAAACCTCTTAAATAAAATTGGCCAACTCAACACCAACTTGAATCTAACCAGCCCCTCGCCCCTACCCTCGCTCCATGTTTCTGTCTCCTCCACCAGCCCCTCTCCCTCACCCTCGCTCCATGTTTCTATCTCCTCCACCAGCCCCTCTCCCTCACCCTCGCTCCATGTTTCTATCTCCTCCACCAGCCCCTACACCCCCACCGTCCCTCCATGTTTCTATCTCCTCCACCAGCCCCTCGCCCCTACCCTCGCTCCATGTTTCTATCTCCTCCACCAGCCCCATACAGCCCCACCCTCCCTCCATGTTTCTATCTCCTCCACCAGCCCCTCGCCCCTACCCTCCCTCCATGTTTCTATCTCCTCCACCAACCCCTCTCCCCCACCCTCCCTCCATGTTTCTATCTCCTCCACCAGCCCCTACACCCCCACCCTCCCTCCATGTTTCTATCTCCTCCACCAGCCCCTCTCCCCTCCCCTCCCTCCATGATTCTATCTCCTCCACCAGCCCCTCTCCCTCACCCTCCCTCCATGTTTCTATCTCCTCCACCAGCCCCTCTCCCCCACCCTCCCTCCATGATTCTATCTCCTCCACCAGCCCCTCTCCCCCACCGTCCCTCCATGTTTCTATCTCCTCCACCAGCCCCTGTCCCTCACCCTCGCTCCATGTTTCTATCTCCTCCACCAGCCCCTACACCCCCACCGTCCCTCCATGTTTCTGTCTCCTCCACCAGCCCCTCGCCCCTACCCTCGCTCCATGTTTCTATCTCCTCCACCAGCCCCATACACCCCCACCCTCCCTCCATGTTTCTATCTCCTCCACCAGCCCCTCGCCCCTACCCTCCCTCCATGTTTCTGTCTCCTCCACCAGCCCCTCTCCCTCACCCTCCCTCCATGTTTCTATCTCCTCCACCAACCCCTCTCCCCCACCCTCCCTCCATGTTTCTATCTCCTCCACCAGCCCCATACACCCCCACCCTCCCTCCATGTTTCTGTCTCCTCCACCAGCCCCTCTCCCTCACCCTCCCTCCATGTTTCTATCTCCTCCACCAACCCCTCTCCCCCACCCTCCCTCCATGTTTCTATCTCCTCCACCAGCCCCTACACCCCCACCCTCCCTCCATGTTTCTATCTCCTCCACCAACCCCTACACCCCCACCCTCCCTCCATGTTTCTATCTCCTCCACCAGCCCCTCTCCCCTCCCCTCCCTCCATGTTTCTATCTCCTCCACCAGCCCCTCTCCCCCACCGTCCCTCCATGTTTCTATCTCCTCCACCAGCCCCTACACCCCCACCCTCCCTCCATGTTTCTATCTCCTCCACCAGCCCCTCTCCCCTCACCCTCCCTCCATGTTTCTATCTCCTCCACCAGCCCCTCTCCCCCACCGTCCCTCCATGTTTCTATCTCCTCCACCAGCCCCTCTCCCCTCCCCTCCCTCCATGATTCTATCTCCTCCACCAGCCCCTCTCCCTCACCCTCCCTCCATGTTTCTATCTCCTCCACCAGCCCCTCTCCCCCACCCTCCCTCCATGATTCTATCTCCTCCACCAGCCCCTCTCCCCCACCGTCCCTCCATGTTTCTATCTCCTCCACCAGCCCCTGTCCCTCACCCTCCCTCCATGTTTCTATCTCCACCACCAGCCCCTCTCCCCTACCCTCCCTCCATGTTTCTATCTCCTCCACCAGCCCCTCTCCCCTCCCCTCCCTCCATGATTCTATCTCCTCCACCAGCCCCTCTCCCTCACCCTCCCTCCATGTTTCTATCTCCTCCACCAGCCCCTCTCCCTCACCCTCCCTCCATGTTTCTATCTCCTCCACCAGCCCCTCTCCCCTCCCCTCCCTCCATGATTCTATCTCCTCCACCAGCCCATCTCCCCCACCCTCCCTCCATGTTTCTATCTCCTCCACCAGCCCATCTCCCCCACCCTCCCTCCATGTTTCTATCTCCTCCACCAGCCCCTCACCCCCACCCTCCCTCCATGTTTCTATCTCCTCCACCAGCCCCTACACCCCCACCCTCCCTCCATGTTTCTATCTCCTCCACCAGCCCCTCTCCCCTCCCCTCCCTCCATGTTTCTATCTCCTCCACCAGCCCCTCGCCCCTACCCTCCCTCCATGTTTCTGTCTCCTCCACCAGCCCCTCTCCCTCACCCTCCCTCCATGTTTCTATCTCCTCCACCAGCCCCTACACCCCCACCCTCCCTCCATGTTTCTATCTCCTCCACCAGCCCCTCTCCCCTCCCCTCCCTCCATGTTTCTATCTCCTCCACCAGCCCCTCTCCCCCACCGTCCCTCCATGTTTCTATCTCCTCCACCAGCCCCTCTCCCTCACCCTCCCTCCATGATTCTATCTCCTCCACCAGCCCCTCTCCCCCACCGTCCCTCCATGTTTCTATCTCCTCCACCAGCCCCTCTCCCCCACCGTCCCTCCATGTTTCTATCTCCTCCACCAGCCCCTCTCCCCCACCGTCCCTCCATGTTTCTATCTCCTCCACCAGCCCCTCTCCCCTCCCCTCCCTCCATGATTCTATCTCCTCCACCAGCCCCTCTCCCTCACCCTCCCTCCATGTTTCTATCTCCTCCACCAGCCCCTCTCCCCCACCCTCCCTCCATGATTCTATCTCCTCCACCAGCCCCTCTCCCCCACCGTCCCTCCATGTTTCTATCTCCTCCACCAGCCCCTGTCCCTCACCCTCCCTCCATGTTTCTATCTCCACCACCAGCCCCTCACCCCTACCCTCCCTCCATGTTTCTATCTCCTCCACCAGCCCCTCTCCCCCACCGTCCCTCCATGTTTCTATCTCCTCCACCAGCCCCTCTCCCCTCCCCTCCCTCCATGATTCTATCTCCTCCACCAGCCCCTCTCCCTCACCCTCCCTCCATGTTTCTATCTCCTCCACCAGCCCCTCTCCCTCACCCTCCCTCCATGTTTCTATCTCCTCCACCAGCCCCTCTCCCCTCTCCTCCCTCCATGATTCTATCTCCTCCACCAGCCCATCTCCCCCACCCTCCCTCCATGTTTCTATCTCCTCCACCAGCCCATCTCCCCCACCCTCCCTCCATGTTTCTATCTCCTCCACCAGCCCCTACACCCCCACCCTCCCTCCATGTTTCTATCTCCTCCACCAGCCCCTACACCCCTACCCTCGCTCCATGTTTCTATCTCCTCCACCAGCCCCATACACCCCCACCCTCCCTCCATGTTTCTATCTCCTCCACCAGCCCCTCTCCCCCACCCTCCCTCCATGTTTCTATCTCCTCCACCAGCCCGTCTCCCCTCCCCTCCCTCCATGTTTCTATCTCCTCCACCAGCCCCTCTCCCCTCCCCTCCCTCCATGTTTCTATCTCCTCCACCAACTCCTCTCCCCCACCCTCCCTCCATGTTTCTATCTCCTCCACCAGCCCCTACACCCGCACCCTCCCTCCATGTTTCTATCTCCTCCACCAGCCCCTACACCCCCACCCTCCCTCCATGTTTCTATCTCCTCCACCAGCCCCTCTCCCCCACCCTCCCTTCATGTTTCTATCTCCTCTAACAGCCCCTCTCCCCCACCGTCCCTCCATGTTTCTATCTCCTCCACCAGCCCCTCTCCCCTACCCTCCCTCAATGTTTCTATCTCCTCCACCAGCCCCTCTCCCCCACCTTCCCTCCATGTTTCTATCTCCTCCACCAGCCCCTCACCCCCCCCCTCCCTATCTCTGTCACCCCCGTCCAGCCCCTCAAACCGCACCGCCCCACCACGGTGAGAGGGAGAATGGGGGGTGTAGGGTCTTGTTGACGTGAGGAGAGTCCGACGGAGAATCATGTCCATGTGTATAAGGATGAAGTGATTGGATAAAGAGAGGAGGGAGGTTGAGATGTCAGAGTGGAGGCGTGGATGGGAAGAGACTGAGGTGCAGGAGGAACACCAGGACCTAGCAGACAGGCTGCCCGGCCTGTGGTTTGGTGGGGTTGGGGGGTGGAATGGGTGGGATGGGCACTGAGCTGTGAACTGTGGGGTGGCATCAGCACCTTTGGGAGGGGACGTAATATGCTGTGTCTCTTTTTCAGAGCTCTTGGTGCCAGTCACGAATTTGGAGATTTCTGATGGGAATGATCCTCGTGCTGGGATTGGTGTATTACTGGTGTTTTACACAGGAAATCCTGCTGTACTAAGTGAGGTACCCCGTCCTTCTGCTCTCTCTGCTCCATTAAACACAGAGTAAAGCTCCCTCTACATTGTCCCCCATCAAACACTCCCAGGGTCAGGGACAGCATGGGGTTAGACACAGAGTAAAGTTCCTTTACACTCTCCCTGCCATTCCCCCACACCGCCCCAAACACTCCCCAGGACAGGGACAGCACGGGGTTAGGTACAGAGTAAAGCTCCCCCTACACTGACCCCCATCAAACACTCCCAGGGCAGAGACAGCACGGGGTTAAATACAGATTAAAGCTCCCTCTACACTGACCCCCATCAAACACTCCCAGGGCAGAGACAGCACGGGGTTAAATACAGATTAAAGCTCCCTCTACACTGTCCCCCCATCAAATACTTCCAGGGCAGGGACAGCACGGAGCTAGATACAGAGTAAAGCTCCCTCTACACTGTCTGTGTGGGTGAGTTTGTTGAGATGGTTGTCCCCTAGGGCCCCTTGTATAGTGATGGAGTAAGCCACAGTGCGGAGGTCACATCTGCTCTGAATTTTGGGCTTTTGCTGGTGTTTTTGGGGGAAGGGTGTTTCCGAATCCATACCGAGTGTCCGTTTGGGATTCAGGCCGGTTTCAAATATTTTGGGAAAGAGGAAGCAGCTGGCAGTAGGTGGCCGAAACCTTGGGGGCAGGTTCAGTGGGGAGGAGTGCGGGGTTCAAACTGGAACCAGGGATACATCAGCAGCGTTTTTATTTTGCTGATCAGGACGACTTGCAAGAATGCCAAATTTCTAAGCACTGCTTAGGAGGCTGCGAAACAATGCTGTAGCAACATCTGTGCCCTCGTCCTGGAAGTGGCCTTCTATTTCGGCTCTCCCCGTCCGACCCCACACCCTCAATGGGCGCGTCAGGGTTGGGTCATGCGCCCGGGTTTTGTGACCGACTCACTGTGGGGTTTGTAAACTTTTTCCCAATTCTCTCCCTCTCGCAGAGCAGCCCTGGCTGTCCTCCCAGGCTGGAGAAGCGCAGCATTGAGTCATCGACAAGAACCGATCACCCTCCCTCCTGAACCTGGGAGCCTGGGGTCTCTGCAATAGTGTCTTCACACTTGGAGTGGATTCGCTGAAGACTGGGCTGCAGTTTCGGAACAGTTTTCACCAATGGGAGGTGTTGGGCCTGGGGATATTGTTGGGATATATGAGTGTTGTAGCCCCCCAATCCCAGGGATCACCTCCTCGGAATTAAGTTGGGGGGGACGTGCTTGCCCTGGTAGAGGGGGCTTGAGGGCGTGGATTAGGGTCAATTGAAGAGAGCCATCTGGTGAGGTGCCTTCATTTCCAAACTCGTCTCCTGCTCCCCCTCCCCAACTAATCCACCCCACATCCTATCCCCGGCACTGGGTTAAATCCACCCATAACCTTCACACCCTGTGCCTGCCCACTTTTCAAAAATCAATGCCCCCCTACCCTACAGAAACCTACAGACCACAAAGGAATAAAAATGTGCTTTTACAAAAAAAGAGTGAGTTTCCTAGCTTTAATCTTAACTCTTTCAAGATTTTGCATTTGCCTGGGGCCTGTCAACATCTCAGGAATTCTCTGATTGGCACAAATCTGATGCAGGAAATTGGGGAGCATTGCAAGATCCAAAGAGAGGCTGAGCTGAGCATGACAGTGATTTACCTGGGGGCGGGGGTTTGCTCCCTCAGAAAAACCCTCCTACAGATAAATATGGAGAGATCGTGCGTGCTCCACTGGAACAGTCAGATAAAGGCTATACCCCTTGCTACAATATTCATATATCCCAAACCGCTCACTGTAACACTCTGATATACCCTACACCCCTCACTGTAACACACCGATATACCCCACACCCCTCACTGTAACACACCGATACACCCAACACCCCTCACTGTAACACACCGATATACCGCACACCCCTCACTGTAACACACCGATACACCCCACACCCCTCACTGTAACACACCGATATACCCCCCACCCCTCACTGTAACACACTGATACACCCCGCACCCCTCACTGTAACACACCGATACACCCCACACCCCTCACTGTAACACACCGATACACCCAACACCCCTCACTGTAACACACCGATATACCCCCCACCCCTCACTGTAACACACTGATACACCCCGCACCCCTCACTGTAACACACCGATATACCCCACACCCCTCACTGTAACACACCGATATACCCCACACCCGTCACTGTAACACACCGATACAACCCACACTGTAACACACCGATAAACCCCACACCCCTCACTGTAACACACCGATATACCCCACACCCCTCACTGTAACACACCGATACACCCCACACCCCTCACTGTAACACACCGATACACCCCACACCCCTCACTGTAACACACCGATATACCCCGCACCCCTCACTGTAACACACCGATATACCCCACACCCCTCACTGTAACACACCGATACACCCCGCACCCCTCACTGTAACACACCGATATACCCCACACCCCTCACTGTAACACACCGATATACCCCGCACCCCTCACTGTAACACACCGATATACCCGACACCCCTCACTGTAACACACCGATACACCCGCACCCCTCACTGTAACACACCGATATACCCCACACCCCTCACTGTAACACACCGATACACCCCGCACCCCTCACAGTAACACACCGATATACCCCGCACCCCTCACTGTAACACACCGATATACCCCACACCCCTCACTGTAACACACCGATACACCCCGCACCCCTCACTGTAACACACCGATATACCCCACACCCCTCACTGTAACACACCGATACACCCCACACCCCTCACTGTAACACACCGATATACCCCCCACCCCTCACTGTAACACACTGATACACCCCGCACCCCTCACTGTAACACACCGATATACCCTACACCCCTCACTGTAACACACCGATATACCCCACACCCCTCACTGTAACACACCGATATACCCCACACCCCTCACTGTAACACACCGATATACCCCACACCGCTCACTGTAACACACCGATACACCCCGCACCCCTCACAGTAACACACCGATATACCCCACACCCCACACTGTAACACACCGATATACCCCACACCCCTCACTGTAACACACCGATACACCCGCACCCCTCACTGTAACACACCGATATACCCCACACCCCTCACTGTAACACACCGATACACCCGCACCCCTCACTGTAACACACCGATATACCCCACACCCCTCACTGTAACACACTGATACACCCCACACCCCTCACTGTAACACACCGATACACCTCACACCCCTCACTGTAACACACCGATATACCCCACACCGCTCACTGTAACACACCGATATACCCCACACCCCTCACTGTAACACACCGATATACCCCACACCGCTCACTGTAACACACCGATACACCCCGCACCCCTCACTGTAACACACCGATATACCCTACACCCCTCACTGTAACACACCGATATACCCCGCACCCCTCACTGTAACACACCGATATACCCCACACCCCTCACTGTAACACACCGATATACCCCACACCCCTCACTGTAACACACCGATACACCCGCACCCCTCACTGTAACACACCGATATACCCCACACCCCTCACTGTAACACACCGATACACCCGCACCCCTCACTGTAACACACCGATATACCCCACACCCCTCACTGTAACACACCGATACACCCCGCACCCCTCACTGTAACACACCGATATACCCCACACCCCTCACTGTAACACACCGATATACCCCACACCGCTCACTGTAACACACCGATACACCCCGCACCCCTCACAGTAACACACCGATATACCCCACACCCCACACTGTAACACACCGATATACCCCACACCCCTCACTGTAACACACCGATACACCCGCACCCCTCACTGTAACACACCGATATACCCCACATCCCTCACTGTCACACACCGATATACCCTACTCCGCTCATTGCAACACACCGATATCCCCTACACCACTCACTGTAACACACCGATATACCCCACATCCCTCACTGTCACACACCGATATACACTACACCGCTCATTGTAACACACCAATATATCCGGCACCCCTCACTGTAACACACCGATATACCACACACCCCTCACTGTAACACACCGATATACCCCACACCCCTCACTGTAACAGACCGATATACCCCGCACCCCTCACTGTAACACACCGAAACACACCACACCCCTCACTGTCACACATCGATATACTCCACACCCCTCACTGTAACACACAGATACACCCCGCACCCCTCACTGTAACACACCGATACACCCCAAACCCCTAACTGTAACACACTGATATACCACACACCCCTCACTGCCACACACCGATATATTCCACACCCCTCACTGTAACACACAGATACACCCCTCACCCCTCACTGTAACACACCGATATACCCTACACCCCTCACTGTAACACACCGATATACCCCGCACCCCTCACTGTAACACACCGAAACACACCACACCCCTCACTGTCACACACCGATATACTCCACACCCCTCACTGTAACACACAGATACACCCCGCACCCCTCACTGTAACACACCGATACACCCCAAACCCCTAACTGTAACACACTGATATACCACACACCCCTCACTGCCACACACCGATATATTCCACACCCCTCACTGTAACACACAGATACACCCCTCACCCCTCACTGTAACACACCTATACACCCCAGCACCCCTCACTGTATCACACCGATATACCCTACACCCCTCACTGTAACTCACCGATACACCCCGCACCCCTCACTGTAACACACCGATACACCCCAAACCCCTCACTGTAACACACCGATATACCACACACCCCTCACTGTAACACACCGATATACCCCACACCCCTCACTGTAACAGACCGATATACCCCGCACCCCTCACTGTAACACACCGAAACACACCACACCCCTCACTGTCACACACCGATATACTCCACACCCCTCACTGTAACACACCGATACACCCCAAACCCCTCACTGTAACACACCGATATACCACACACCCCTCACTGTAACACACCGATACACCCCGCACCCCTCACTGTAACACACCGATATACCCTACACCCCTCACTGTAACACACCAATACACCCCACATCCCACACTGTAACACACCGATATACCCCGCACCCCTGACTGTAACACACCGATATACCCCGCACCCCTCACTGTAACACACCGATATACCCGACACCGTTCATTGTAACACACTGATATACCCCACACCCCTCACTGTAACACACCAATATATCCGGCACCCCTCACTGTAACACACCGATATACCCCACACTCCTCACTGTAACACACCAATACACCCTACACCCCTCACTGTAACACATCGATATACCCCACACCCCTCACTGTAACACACCGATATACCACACACCGCTCACTGTAACACACCGATATACCCTACACCCCTCACTGTAACACACCAATATACCCCACACACTTCATTGTAACACATCGATATACCCCACACCCCTCACTGTAACACACCGATATACCCCACACCCCTCATTGTAACACACCGATATACCCCGCACCCCTCACTGTAACACACCGATATACCGAACACCCCTCACTGTAACACACCGATACACCCCGCACCCCTCACTGTAACACACCGATACACCCCGCACCCCTCACTGTAACACACTGATATACACCACACCCCTCACTGTAACACATCGATATACCCCACACCCCTCACTGTAACACACCGATATACCCCACACCCCTCACTGTAAGACACCGATACACCCCACACCCCACACTGTAACACACCGATACACCGCGCACCCCTCACTGTAACACACCGATATATTCCACACCCCTCACTGTAACACACAGATACACCCCGCACCCCTCACTGTAACACACCGATATACCCCACACCCCTCACTGTAACACACCGATACACCCCACCCCCCTCACTGTAACACACCGATACACCCCACACCCCTCACTGTAACACACCGATATACCCCACACCCCTCACTGTAACACACCGATACACACCGCACCCCTCACTGTAACACACCGATATACCCCACACCCCTCACTGTAACAGACCGATACACACCGCACCCCTCACTGTAACACACCGATATACCCCACATCCCTCACTGTAACACACCGATATACCCTACACCGCTCATTGTAACACACCGATATACCCCGCACCCCTCACTGTAACACACCGATATACCCCGCACCCCTCACTGTAACACACGGAGATACTCCACACCCCTCACTGTAACACACAGATACACCCCGCACCCCTCACTGTAACACACCGATACACACCGCACCCCTCACTGTAACACACCGATATACCCCACATCCCTCACTGTAACACACCGATATACCCAACACCCCTCACTGTAACACACCGATACACCCCGCACCCCTCACTGTAACACACCGATACACCCCGCACCCCTCACTGTAACACACGGATATACTCCACACCCCTCACTGTAACACATCGATATACCCCACACCCCTCACTGTAACACACCGATATACCCCACACCCCTCACTGTAAGACACCGATACACCACACAACCCACACTGTAACACACCGATACACCGCGCACCCCTCACTGTAACACACCGATATATTCCACACCCCTCACTGTAACACACAGATACACCCCGCACCCCTCACTGTAACACACCGATACACACCGCACCCCTCACTGTAACACACCGATATACCCCACATCCCTCACTGTAACGCACCGATATACCCTACACCGCTCATTGTAACACACCGATATACCCTACACCCCGCACTGTAACACACCGATATACCCCACATCCCACACTGTAACACACCGATATACCCTACACCGCTCATTGTAACACACCGATATACCCTACACCCCTCACTGTAACACACCGATATACCCCACACCCCTCACTGTAACACACCGATATACCCTACACCGCTCATTGTAACACACCGATATACCCTACACCCCGCACTGTAACACACCGATATACCCCGCACCCCTCACTGCAACACACCGATATACCCTACACCGCTCATTGTAACACATCGATATACCCTACACCCCTCACTGTAACACACCGATACACCCCACATCCCTCACTGTAACAGACCGATATACCCTACACCGCTCATTGTAACACACCGATACACCCCACACCCCTCACTGTAACACACCGATACACCCCGCACCCCTCACTGTAACACATCGATATACCCCACACCCCTCACTGTAATACACCGATATACCCCACACCCCTCAGTGTAACACACCGATACACCCCGCACCCCTCACTGCAACACACCGATATACCCCGCACCCCTCACTGTAACACAACGATACACCCCAAACCCCTCACTGTAACACACTGATATACCCCACACCCCTCACTGTAACACACCGATATACCCCACACCCCTCACTGTAACAGACCGATATACCCCGCACCCCTCACTGTAACACAACGATACACCCCAAACCCCTCACTGTAACACACTGATATACCCCACACCCCTCACTGTAACACACCGATATACCCCACACCCCTCACTGTAACACAACGATACACCCCAAACCCCTCACTGTAACACACTGATATACCCCACACCCCTCACTGTAACACACCGATATACCCCACACCCCTCACTGTAACAGACCGATATACCCCGCACCCCTCACTGTAACACACCGAAACACACCACACCCCTCACTGCCACACACCGATATATTCCACACCCCTCACTGTAACACTCAGATACACCCCGCACCCCTCACTGTAACACACCGATATACCCTACACCCCTCACTGTAACACACCGATACACCCCGCACCCCTCACTGTAACACACCGATACACCCCAAACCCCTCACTGTAACACACCGATATACCCCAAACCCCTCACTGTAACACACCGATATACCACACACCCATCACTGTAACACACCGATATACCCCACACCCCTCACTGTAACAGACCGATATACCCCGCATCCCTCACTGTAACACACCGAAACACACCACGCCCCTCACTGTCACACACCGATATACTCCACACCCCTCACTGTAACACACAGATACACCCCGCACCCCTCACTCTAACACACCGATATCCCCTACACCACTCACTGTAACACACCGATATACCCCACATCCCTCACTGTCACACACCGATATACCCTACACCGCTCATTGTAACACACCGATATACCCCGCACCCCTCACTGTAACACACCAATATATCCGGCACCCCTCACTGTAACACACCAATATACCCCACACTCCTCGCTGTAACACACCGATACACCCTACACCCCTCACTGTAACACATCGATATACCCCACACCCCTCACTGTAACACACTGATATACCACACACCGCTCACTGTAACACACCGATATACCCTACACCCCTCACTGTAACACACCGATATACCCCACACCCCTCACTATAACACACCGATATACCCTACACCCCTCACTGTAACACACTGATATACCACACACCGCTCACTGTAACACACCGATATACCCCGCACCCCTCACTGTCACACACCGATATACCCCACATCCCTCACTGTAACACACCGATACACCCCGCACCCCTCACTGTAACACACCGATACACCCCACACCCCTCACTGTAACACACCGTTATACCCCACACCCCTCACTGTAACAGACCCATATACCCCGCACCCCTCACTGTAACACACCGAAACACACCACACCCCTCACTGCCACACACCGATATATTCCACACCCCTCACTGTAACACTCAGATACACCCCGCACCCCTCACTGTAACACACCGATACACCCCACACCCCTCACTGTAACACACCGATACACCCCAAACCCCTCACTGTAACACACCGATATACCCCACACCCCTCACTGTAACAGACCGATATACCCCACACCCCTCACTGTAACACACCGATACACCCCACACCCCTCATTGTAACACACCGAAACACACCACACCCCTCACTGCCACACACCGATATATTCCACACCCCTCACTGTAACACACAGATACACCCCACACCCCTCACTGTAACACACCGATATACCCTACAACCCTCACTGTAACACACCGATTCACCCCACACCCCTCACTGTAACACACCGATACACGGCACACTGAAACACACCGATACACCCCGCACCCCTCACTGTAACACACCAATATATCCGGCACCCCTCACTGTAACACACCGATACACCCTCCACCCCTCACTGTAACACATCGATATACCCGACACCCCTCACTGTAACACACCGATATACCCCACACCCCTCACTGTAATACACCGATATACCCCACACCCCTCAGTGTAACACACCGATACACCCCGCACCCCTCACTGTAACACACCGATATACCCCGCACTCCTCACTGTAACACACGATACACCCCTCACTGTAACACACCGATACACCCCGCACCCCTCACTGTAACACACCGATACACCCCACACCCCTCACTGTAACACACCGATACACCCCGCACCCCTCACTGTAACACACCGATACACCCCGCACCCCTCACTGTACCACACCGATACACCCCAAACCCCTCACTGTAACACACTGATATACCCCACACCCCTCACTGTAACACACCGATATACCCCACACCCCTCACTGTAACAGACCGATATACCCCGCACCCCTCACTGTAACACACCGAAACACACCACACCCCTCACTGCCACACACCGATATATTCCACACCCCTCACTGTAACACTCAGATACACCCCGCACCCCTCACTGTAACACACCGATACACCCCGCACCCCTCACTGTAACACACCGATACACCCCAAACCCCTCACTGTAACACACCGATACACCCCACACCCCTCACTGTAACACACCGATATACCCCACACCCCTCACTGTAACACACCGATATACCCCACACCCCTCACTGTAACACACCGATATACCCCACACCCCTCACTGTAACAGACCGATATACTCCGCACCCCTCACTGTAACACACCGAAACACACCACGCCCCTCACTGTCACACACCGATATACTCCACACCCCTCACTGTAACACACAGATACACCCCGCACCCCTCACTGTAACACACCGATATACCCTACACCCCTCACTGTAACACACCGATATACCCCACATCCCTCACTGTCACACACCGATACACCCTACTCCGCTCATTGCAACACACCGATATACCCCGCACCCCTCACTGTAACACACCAATATATCCGGCACCCCTCACTGTAACACACCGATATACCCCACACTCCTCGCTGTAACACACCGATATACCCCACACCCCTCACTGTAACAGACCGATATACCCCACACCCCTCACTGTAACACACCGATATACCCCACACCCGTCACTGTAACACACCGATACAACCCACACTGTAACACACCGATAAACCCCACACCCCTCACTGTAACACACCGATATACCCCACACCCCTCACTGTAACACACCGATACACCCCACACCCCTCACTGTAACACACCGATACACCCCACACCCCTCACTGTAACACACCGATATACCCCGCACCCCTCACTGTAACACACCGATATACCCCACACCCCTCACTGTAACACACCGATACACCCCGCACCCCTCACTGTAACACACCGATATACCCCACACCCCTCACTGTAACACACCGATATACCCCGCACCCCTCACTGTAACACACCGATATACCCGACACCCCTCACTGTAACACACCGATACACCCGCACCCCTCACTGTAACACACCGATATACCCCACACCCCTCACTGTAACACACCGATACACCCCGCACCCCTCACAGTAACACACCGATATACCCCGCACCCCTCACTGTAACACACCGATATACCCCACACCCCTCACTGTAACACACCGATACACCCCGCACCCCTCACTGTAACACACCGATATACCCCACACCCCTCACTGTAACACACCGATACACCCCACACCCCTCACTGTAACACACCGATATACCCCCCACCCCTCACTGTAACACACTGATACACCCCGCACCCCTCACTGTAACACACCGATATACCCTACACCCCTCACTGTAACACACCGATATACCCCACACCCCTCACTGTAACACACCGATATACCCCACACCCCTCACTGTAACACACCGATATACCCCACACCGCTCACTGTAACACACCGATACACCCCGCACCCCTCACAGTAACACACCGATATACCCCACACCCCACACTGTAACACACCGATATACCCCACACCCCTCACTGTAACACACCGATACACCCGCACCCCTCACTGTAACACACCGATATACCCCACACCCCTCACTGTAACACACCGATACACCCGCACCCCTCACTGTAACACACCGATATACCCCACACCCCTCACTGTAACACACTGATACACCCCACACCCCTCACTGTAACACACCGATACACCTCACACCCCTCACTGTAACACACCGATATACCCCACACCGCTCACTGTAACACACCGATATACCCCACACCCCTCACTGTAACACACCGATATACCCCACACCGCTCACTGTAACACACCGATACACCCCGCACCCCTCACTGTAACACACCGATATACCCTACACCCCTCACTGTAACACACCGATATACCCCGCACCCCTCACTGTAACACACCGATATACCCCACACCCCTCACTGTAACACACCGATATACCCCACACCCCTCACTGTAACACACCGATACACCCGCACCCCTCACTGTAACACACCGATATACCCCACACCCCTCACTGTAACACACCGATACACCCGCACCCCTCACTGTAACACACCGATATACCCCACACCCCTCACTGTAACACACCGATACACCCCGCACCCCTCACTGTAACACACCGATATACCCCACACCCCTCACTGTAACACACCGATATACCCCACACCGCTCACTGTAACACACCGATACACCCCGCACCCCTCACAGTAACACACCGATATACCCCACACCCCACACTGTAACACACCGATATACCCCACACCCCTCACTGTAACACACCGATACACCCGCACCCCTCACTGTAACACACCGATATACCCCACATCCCTCACTGTCACACACCGATATACCCTACTCCGCTCATTGCAACACACCGATATCCCCTACACCACTCACTGTAACACACCGATATACCCCACATCCCTCACTGTCACACACCGATATACACTACACCGCTCATTGTAACACACCAATATATCCGGCACCCCTCACTGTAACACACCGATATACCACACACCCCTCACTGTAACACACCGATATACCCCACACCCCTCACTGTAACAGACCGATATACCCCGCACCCCTCACTGTAACACACCGAAACACACCACACCCCTCACTGTCACACATCGATATACTCCACACCCCTCACTGTAACACACAGATACACCCCGCACCCCTCACTGTAACACACCGATACACCCCAAACCCCTAACTGTAACACACTGATATACCACACACCCCTCACTGCCACACACCGATATATTCCACACCCCTCACTGTAACACACAGATACACCCCTCACCCCTCACTGTAACACACCGATATACCCTACACCCCTCACTGTAACACACCGATATACCCCGCACCCCTCACTGTAACACACCGAAACACACCACACCCCTCACTGTCACACACCGATATACTCCACACCCCTCACTGTAACACACAGATACACCCCGCACCCCTCACTGTAACACACCGATACACCCCAAACCCCTAACTGTAACACACTGATATACCACACACCCCTCACTGCCACACACCGATATATTCCACACCCCTCACTGTAACACACAGATACACCCCTCACCCCTCACTGTAACACACCTATACACCCCAGCACCCCTCACTGTATCACACCGATATACCCTACACCCCTCACTGTAACTCACCGATACACCCCGCACCCCTCACTGTAACACACCGATACACCCCAAACCCCTCACTGTAACACACCGATATACCACACACCCCTCACTGTAACACACCGATATACCCCACACCCCTCACTGTAACAGACCGATATACCCCGCACCCCTCACTGTAACACACCGAAACACACCACACCCCTCACTGTCACACACCGATATACTCCACACCCCTCACTGTAACACACCGATACACCCCAAACCCCTCACTGTAACACACCGATATACCACACACCCCTCACTGTAACACACCGATACACCCCGCACCCCTCACTGTAACACACCGATATACCCTACACCCCTCACTGTAACACACCAATACACCCCACATCCCACACTGTAACACACCGATATACCCCGCACCCCTGACTGTAACACACCGATATACCCCGCACCCCTCACTGTAACACACCGATATACCCGACACCGTTCATTGTAACACACTGATATACCCCACACCCCTCACTGTAACACACCAATATATCCGGCACCCCTCACTGTAACACACCGATATACCCCACACTCCTCACTGTAACACACCAATACACCCTACACCCCTCACTGTAACACATCGATATACCCCACACCCCTCACTGTAACACACCGATATACCACACACCGCTCACTGTAACACACCGATATACCCTACACCCCTCACTGTAACACACCAATATACCCCACACACTTCATTGTAACACATCGATATACCCCACACCCCTCACTGTAACACACCGATATACCCCACACCCCTCATTGTAACACACCGATATACCCCGCACCCCTCACTGTAACACACCGATATACCGAACACCCCTCACTGTAACACACCGATACACCCCGCACCCCTCACTGTAACACACCGATACACCCCGCACCCCTCACTGTAACACACTGATATACACCACACCCCTCACTGTAACACATCGATATACCCCACACCCCTCACTGTAACACACCGATATACCCCACACCCCTCACTGTAAGACACCGATACACCCCACACCCCACACTGTAACACACCGATACACCGCGCACCCCTCACTGTAACACACCGATATATTCCACACCCCTCACTGTAACACACAGATACACCCCGCACCCCTCACTGTAACACACCGATATACCCCACACCCCTCACTGTAACACACCGATACACCCCACCCCCCTCACTGTAACACACCGATACACCCCACACCCCTCACTGTAACACACCGATATACCCCACACCCCTCACTGTAACACACCGATACACACCGCACCCCTCACTGTAACACACCGATATACCCCACACCCCTCACTGTAACAGACCGATACACACCGCACCCCTCACTGTAACACACCGATATACCCCACATCCCTCACTGTAACACACCGATATACCCTACACCGCTCATTGTAACACACCGATATACCCCGCACCCCTCACTGTAACACACCGATATACCCCGCACCCCTCACTGTAACACACGGAGATACTCCACACCCCTCACTGTAACACACAGATACACCCCGCACCCCTCACTGTAACACACCGATACACACCGCACCCCTCACTGTAACACACCGATATACCCCACATCCCTCACTGTAACACACCGATATACCCAACACCCCTCACTGTAACACACCGATACACCCCGCACCCCTCACTGTAACACACCGATACACCCCGCACCCCTCACTGTAACACACGGATATACTCCACACCCCTCACTGTAACACATCGATATACCCCACACCCCTCACTGTAACACACCGATATACCCCACACCCCTCACTGTAAGACACCGATACACCACACAACCCACACTGTAACACACCGATACACCGCGCACCCCTCACTGTAACACACCGATATATTCCACACCCCTCACTGTAACACACAGATACACCCCGCACCCCTCACTGTAACACACCGATACACACCGCACCCCTCACTGTAACACACCGATATACCCCACATCCCTCACTGTAACGCACCGATATACCCTACACCGCTCATTGTAACACACCGATATACCCTACACCCCGCACTGTAACACACCGATATACCCCACATCCCACACTGTAACACACCGATATACCCTACACCGCTCATTGTAACACACCGATATACCCCGCACCCCTCACTGTAACACACCGATATACCCCACACCCCTCACTGTAACACACCGATATACCCCGCACCCCTCACTGTAACACACCGATATACCCTACACCCCTCACTGTAACACACCGATATACCCCACACCCCTCACTGTAACACACCGATATACCCTACACCGCTCATTGTAACACACCGATATACCCTACACCCCGCACTGTAACACACCGATATACCCCGCACCCCTCACTGTAACACACCGATATACCCTACACCCCTCACTGTAACACACCGATATACCCCACACCCCTCACTGTAACACACCGATATACCCTACACCGCTCATTGTAACACACCGATATACCCTACACCCCGCACTGTAACACACCGATATACCCCGCACCCCTCACTGCAACACACCGATATACCCTACACCGCTCATTGTAACACATCGATATACCCTACACCCCTCACTGTAACACACCGATACACCCCACATCCCTCACTGTAACAGACCGATATACCCTACACCGCTCATTGTAACACACCGATACACCCCACACCCCTCACTGTAACACACCGATACACCCCGCACCCCTCACTGTAACACATCGATATACCCCACACCCCTCACTGTAATACACCGATATACCCCACACCCCTCAGTGTAACACACCGATACACCCCGCACCCCTCACTGCAACACACCGATATACCCCGCACCCCTCACTGTAACACAACGATACACCCCAAACCCCTCACTGTAACACACTGATATACCCCACACCCCTCACTGTAACACACCGATATACCCCACACCCCTCACTGTAACAGACCGATATACCCCGCACCCCTCACTGTAACACAACGATACACCCCAAACCCCTCACTGTAACACACTGATATACCCCACACCCCTCACTGTAACACACCGATATACCCCACACCCCTCACTGTAACACAACGATACACCCCAAACCCCTCACTGTAACACACTGATATACCCCACACCCCTCACTGTAACACACCGATATACCCCACACCCCTCACTGTAACAGACCGATATACCCCGCACCCCTCACTGTAACACACCGAAACACACCACACCCCTCACTGCCACACACCGATATATTCCACACCCCTCACTGTAACACTCAGATACACCCCGCACCCCTCACTGTAACACACCGATATACCCTACACCCCTCACTGTAACACACCGATACACCCCGCACCCCTCACTGTAACACACCGATACACCCCAAACCCCTCACTGTAACACACCGATATACCCCAAACCCCTCACTGTAACACACCGATATACCACACACCCATCACTGTAACACACCGATATACCCCACACCCCTCACTGTAACAGACCGATATACCCCGCATCCCTCACTGTAACACACCGAAACACACCACGCCCCTCACTGTCACACACCGATATACTCCACACCCCTCACTGTAACACACAGATACACCCCGCACCCCTCACTCTAACACACCGATATCCCCTACACCACTCACTGTAACACACCGATATACCCCACATCCCTCACTGTCACACACCGATATACCCTACACCGCTCATTGTAACACACCGATATACCCCGCACCCCTCACTGTAACACACCAATATATCCGGCACCCCTCACTGTAACACACCAATATACCCCACACTCCTCGCTGTAACACACCGATACACCCTACACCCCTCACTGTAACACATCGATATACCCCACACCCCTCACTGTAACACACTGATATACCACACACCGCTCACTGTAACACACCGATATACCCTACACCCCTCACTGTAACACACCGATATACCCCACACCCCTCACTATAACACACCGATATACCCTACACCCCTCACTGTAACACACTGATATACCACACACCGCTCACTGTAACACACCGATATACCCCGCACCCCTCACTGTCACACACCGATATACCCCACATCCCTCACTGTAACACACCGATACACCCCGCACCCCTCACTGTAACACACCGATACACCCCACACCCCTCACTGTAACACACCGTTATACCCCACACCCCTCACTGTAACAGACCCATATACCCCGCACCCCTCACTGTAACACACCGAAACACACCACACCCCTCACTGCCACACACCGATATATTCCACACCCCTCACTGTAACACTCAGATACACCCCGCACCCCTCACTGTAACACACCGATACACCCCACACCCCTCACTGTAACACACCGATACACCCCAAACCCCTCACTGTAACACACCGATATACCCCACACCCCTCACTGTAACAGACCGATATACCCCACACCCCTCACTGTAACACACCGATACACCCCACACCCCTCATTGTAACACACCGAAACACACCACACCCCTCACTGCCACACACCGATATATTCCACACCCCTCACTGTAACACACAGATACACCCCACACCCCTCACTGTAACACACCGATATACCCTACAACCCTCACTGTAACACACCGATTCACCCCACACCCCTCACTGTAACACACCGATACACGGCACACTGAAACACACCGATACACCCCGCACCCCTCACTGTAACACACCAATATATCCGGCACCCCTCACTGTAACACACCGATACACCCTCCACCCCTCACTGTAACACATCGATATACCCGACACCCCTCACTGTAACACACCGATATACCCCACACCCCTCACTGTAATACACCGATATACCCCACACCCCTCAGTGTAACACACCGATACACCCCGCACCCCTCACTGTAACACACCGATATACCCCGCACTCCTCACTGTAACACACGATACACCCCTCACTGTAACACACCGATACACCCCGCACCCCTCACTGTAACACACCGATACACCCCACACCCCTCACTGTAACACACCGATACACCCCGCACCCCTCACTGTAACACACCGATACACCCCGCACCCCTCACTGTACCACACCGATACACCCCAAACCCCTCACTGTAACACACTGATATACCCCACACCCCTCACTGTAACACACCGATATACCCCACACCCCTCACTGTAACAGACCGATATACCCCGCACCCCTCACTGTAACACACCGAAACACACCACACCCCTCACTGCCACACACCGATATATTCCACACCCCTCACTGTAACACTCAGATACACCCCGCACCCCTCACTGTAACACACCGATACACCCCGCACCCCTCACTGTAACACACCGATACACCCCAAACCCCTCACTGTAACACACCGATACACCCCACACCCCTCACTGTAACACACCGATATACCCCACACCCCTCACTGTAACACACCGATATACCCCACACCCCTCACTGTAACACACCGATATACCCCACACCCCTCACTGTAACAGACCGATATACTCCGCACCCCTCACTGTAACACACCGAAACACACCACGCCCCTCACTGTCACACACCGATATACTCCACACCCCTCACTGTAACACACAGATACACCCCGCACCCCTCACTGTAACACACCGATATACCCTACACCCCTCACTGTAACACACCGATATACCCCACATCCCTCACTGTCACACACCGATACACCCTACTCCGCTCATTGCAACACACCGATATACCCCGCACCCCTCACTGTAACACACCAATATATCCGGCACCCCTCACTGTAACACACCGATATACCCCACACTCCTCGCTGTAACACACCGATACACCCTACACCCCTCACTGTAACACACTGATATACCACACACCGCTCACTGTAACACACCGATATACCCTACACCCCTCACTGTAACACACCGATATACCGCACACCCCTCACTATAGCACACCGATATACCCTACAACCCTCATTGTAACACACCGATATACCCCGCACCCCTCACTGTAACACACCGATATACCCCACATCCCTCACTGTAACACACCGATACACCCCGCACCCCTCACTGTCACACACCGATACACCCCACACCCCTCACTGTAACACACCGTTATACCCCACACCCCTCACTGTAACAGACCCATATACCCCGCACCCCTCACTGTAACACACCGAAACACACCACACCCCTCACTGCCTCACACCGACATATTCCACACCCCTCACTGTAACACTCAGATACACCCCACACCCCTCACTGTAACACACCGATACACCCCACACCCCTCACTGTAACACACCGATACACCCCGCACCCCTCACTGTAACACACCGATACACTCCGCACCCCTCACTGTAACACACGATACACCCCTCACTGTAAAACACTGATACACCCCGCACCCCTCACTGTAACACACCGATACACCCCGCACCCCTCACTGTAACACAACAATACACCCCAGCACCCCTCACTGTAACACACCGATACACCCCAAACCCCTCACTGTAACACACCGATATACCCCACACCCCTCACTGTAACAGACCAATACACCCCACACCCCTCACTGTAACACACCGATATACCCTACAACCCTCACTGTAACACACCGATACACCCCGCACCCCTCACTAACACACCGATACACGGCACACTGAAACACACCGATACACCCCGCACCCCTCACTGTAACACACCGATATACCCTACACCCCTCACTGTAACACACCAATACACCCCACATCCCACACTGTAACACACCGATATACCCCGCACCCCTGACTGTAACACACCGATATACCCCGCACCCCTCACTGTAACACACCGATATACCCGACACCGTTCATTGTAACACACCGATATAACCTACACCCCTCACTGTAACACACCAATATATCCGGCACCCCTCACTGTAACACACCGATATACCCCACACTCCTCACTGTAACACACCAATACACCCTACACCCCTCACTGTAACACATCGATATACCCCACACCCCTCACTGTAACACACCGATATACCACACACCGCTCACTGTAACACACCGATATACCCTACACCCCTCACTGTAACACACCAATATACCCCACACACTTCACTGTAACACACCGATATACCCTACACCCGTCATTGTAACACACCGATATACCCCACACCCCTCACTGTAAGACACCGATATACCCCACACCCCTCATTGTAACACACCGATATACCCCGCACCCCTCACTGTAACACACCGATATACCCAACACCCCTCACTGTAACACACCGATACACCCCGCACCCCTCACTGTAACACACCGATACACCCCGCACCCCTCACTGTAACACACTGATATACCCCACACCCCTCACTGTAACACATCGATATACCCCACACCCCTCACTGTAACAGACCGATACACACCGCACCCCTCACTGTAACACACCGATATACCCCACATCCCTCACTGTAACACACCGATATACCCTACACCGCTCATTGTAACACACCGATATACCCCGCACCCCTCACTGTAACACACCGATATACCCCGCACCCCTCACTGTAACACACGGAGATACTCCACACCCCTCACTGTAACACACAGATACACCCCGCACCCCTCACTGTAACACACCGATACACACCGCACCCCTCACTGTAACACACCGATATACCCCACATCCCTCACTGTAACACACCGATACACCCCGCACCCCTCACTGTAACACACGGATATACTCCACACCCCTCACTGTAACACATCGATATACCCCACACCCCTCACTGTAACACACCGATATACCCCACACCCCTCACTGTAAGACACCGATACACCACACAACCCACACTGTAACACACCGATACACCGCGCACCCCTCACTGTAACACACCGATATATTCCACACCCCTCACTGTAACACACAGATACACCCCGCACCCCTCACTGTAACACACCGATACACACCGCACCCCTCACTGTAACACACCGATATACCCCACATCCCTCACTGTAACACACCGATATACCCTACACCGCTCATTGTAACACACCGATATACCCTACACCCCGCACTGTAACACACCGATATACCCCACATCCCACACTGTAACACACCGATATACCCTACACCGCTCATTGTAACACACCGATATACCCTACACCCCTCACTGTAACACACCGATATACCCCACACCCCTCACTGTAACACACCGATATACCCTACACCGCTCATTGTAACACACCGATATACCCTACACCCCGCACTGTAACACACCGATATACCCCGCACCCCTCACTGCAACACACCGATATACCCTACACCGCTCATTGTAACACATCGATATACCCTACACCCCTCACTGTAACACACCGATACACCCCACATCCCTCACTGTAACAGACCGATATACCCTACACCGCTCATTGTAACACACCGATACACCCCACACCCCTCACTGTAACACACCGATACACCCCGCACCCCTCACTGTAACACATCGATATACCCCACACCCCTCACTGTAATACACCGATATACCCCACACGCCTCAGTGTAACACACCGATACACCCCGCACCCCTCACTGCAACACACCGATATACCCCGCACCCCTCACTGTAACACAACGATACACCCCAAACCCCTCACTGTAACACACTGATATACCCCACACCCCTCACTGTAACACACCGATATACCCCACACCCCTCACTGTAACAGACCGATATACCCCGCACCCCTCACTGTAACACAACGATACACCCCAAACCCCTCACTGTAACACACTGATATACCCCACACCCCTCACTGTAACACACCGATATACCCCACACCCCTCACTGTAACACAACGATACACCCCAAACCCCTCACTGTAACACACTGATATACCCCACACCCCTCACTGTAACACACCGATATACCCCACACCCCTCACTGTAACAGACCGATATACCCCGCACCCCTCACTGTAACACACCGAAACACACCACACCCCTCACTGCCACACACCGATATATTCCACACCCCTCACTGTAACACTCAGATACACCCCGCACCCCTCACTGTAACACACCGATATACCCTACACCCCTCACTGTAACACACCGATACACCCCGCACCCCTCACTGTAACACACCGATACACCCCAAACCCCTCACTGTAACACACCGATATACCCCAAACCCCTCACTGTAACACACCGATATACCACACACCCATCACTGTAACACACCGATATACCCCACACCCCTCACTGTAACAGACCGATATACCCCGCATCCCTCACTGTAACACACCGAAACACACCACGCCCCTCACTGTCACACACCGATATACTCCACACCCCTCACTGTAACACACAGATACACCCCGCACCCCTCACTCTAACACACCGATATCCCCTACACCACTCACTGTAACACACCGATATACCCCACATCCCTCACTGTCACACACCGATATACCCTACACCGCTCATTGTAACACACCGATATACCCCGCACCCCTCACTGTAACACACCAATATATCCGGCACCCCTCACTGTAACACACCAATATACCCCACACTCCTCGCTGTAACACACCGATACACCCTACACCCCTCACTGTAACACATCGATATACCCCACACCCCTCACTGTAACACACTGATATACCACACACCGCTCACTGTAACACACCGATATACCCTACACCCCTCACTGTAACACACCGATATACCCCACACCCCTCACTATAACACACCGATATACCACACACCGCTCACTGTAACACACCGATATACCCTACACCCCTCACTGTAACACACCGATATACCCCACACCCCTCACTATAACACACCGATATACCCTACACCCCTCACTGTAACACACTGATATACCACACACCGCTCACTGTAACACACCGATATACCCCGCACCCCTCACTGTCAGACACCGATATACCCCACATCCCTCACTGTAACACACCGATACACCCCGCACCCCTCACTGTAACACACCGATACACCCCACACCCCTCACTGTAACACACCGTTATACCCCACACCCCTCACTGTAACAGACCCATATACCCCGCACCCCTCACTGTAACACACCGAAACACACCACACCCCTCACTGCCACACACCGATATATTCCACACCCCTCACTGTAACACTCAGATACACCCCGCACCCCTCACTGTAACACACCGATACACCCCACACCCCTCACTGTAACACACCGATACACCCCAAACCCCTCACTGTAACACACCGATATACCCCACACCCCTCACTGTAACAGACCGATATACCCCACACCCCTCACTGTAACACACCGATACACCCCACACCCCTCATTGTAACACACCGAAACACACCACACCCCTCACTGCCACACACCGATATATTCCACACCCCTCACTGTAACACACAGATACACCCCACACCCCTCACTGTAACACACCGATATACCCTACAACCCTCACTGTAACACACCGATTCACCCCACACCCCTCACTGTAACACACCGATACACGGCACACTGAAACACACCGATACACCCCGCACCCCTCACTGTAACACACCAATATATCCGGCACCCCTCACTGTAACACACCGATACACCCTCCACCCCTCACTGTAACACATCGATATACCCGACACCCCTCACTGTAACACACCGATATACCCCACACCCCTCACTGTAATACACCGATATACCCCACACCCCTCAGTGTAACACACCGATACACCCCGCACCCCTCACTGTAACACACCGATATACCCCGCACTCCTCACTGTAACACACGATACACCCCTCACTGTAACACACCGATACACCCCGCACCCCTCACTGTAACACACCGATACACCCCACACCCCTCACTGTAACACACCGATACACCCCGCACCCCTCACTGTAACACACCGATACACCCCGCACCCCTCACTGTAACACAACGATATACCCCAGCACCCCTCACTGTACCACACCGATACACCCCAAACCCCTCACTGTAACACACTGATATACCCCACACCCCTCACTGTAACACACCGATATACCCCACACCCCTCACTGTAACAGACCGATATACCCCGCACCCCTCACTGTAACACACCGAAACACACCACACCCCTCACTGCCACACACCGATATATTCCACACCCCTCACTGTAACACTCAGATACACCCCGCACCCCTCACTGTAACACACCGATACACCCCGCACCCCTCACTGTAACACACCGATACACCCCAAACCCCTCACTGTAACACACCGATACACCCCACACCCCTCACTGTAACACACCGATATACCCCACACCCCTCACTGTAACACACCGATATACCCCACACCCCTCACTGTAACACACCGATATACCCCACACCCCTCACTGTAACAGACCGATATACTCCGCACCCCTCACTGTAACACACCGAAACACACCACGCCCCTCACTGTCACACACCGATATACTCCACACCCCTCACTGTAACACACAGATACACCCCGCACCCCTCACTGTAACACACCGATATACCCTACACCCCTCACTGTAACACACCGATATACCCCACATCCCTCACTGTCACACACCGATACACCCTACTCCGCTCATTGCAACACACCGATATACCCCGCACCCCTCACTGTAACACACCAATATATCCGGCACCCCTCACTGTAACACACCGATATACCCCACACTCCTCGCTGTAACACACCGATACACCCTACACCCCTCACTGTAACACACTGATATACCACACACCGCTCACTGTAACACACCGATATACCCTACACCCCTCACTGTAACACACCGATATACCGCACACCCCTCACTATAGCACACCGATATACCCTACACCCCTCATTGTAACACACCGATATACCCCGCACCCCTCACTGTAACACACCGATATACCCCACATCCCTCACTGTAACACACCGATACACCCCGCACCCCTCACTGTCACACACCGATACACCCCACACCCCTCACTGTAACACACCGTTATACCCCACACCCCTCACTGTAACAGACCCATATACCCCGCACCCCTCACTGTAACACACCGAAACACACCACACCCCTCACTGTAACACACCGATATACTCCACACCCCTCACTGTAACACACAGATACACCCCGCACCCCTCACTGTAACACACCGATACACCCCACACCCCTCACTGTAACACACCGATACACCCCGCACCCCTCACTGTAACACACCGATACACTCCGCACCCCTCACTGTAACACACGATACACCCCTCACTGTAAAACACTGATACACCCCGCACCCCTCACTGTAACACACCGATACACCCCGCACCCCTCACTGTAACACAACAATACACCCCAGCACCCCTCACTGTAACACACCGATACACCCCAAACCCCTCACTGTAACACACCGATATACCCCACACCCCTCACTGTAACAGACCAATACACCCCACACCCCTCACTGTAACACACCGATATACCCTACAACCCTCACTGTAACACACCGATACATCCCGCACCCCTCACTAACACACCGATACACGGCACACTGAAACACACCGATACACCCCGCACCCCTCACTGTAACACACCGATATACCCTACACCCCTCACTGTAACACACCAATACACCCCACATCCCACACTGTAACACACCGATATACCCCGCACCCCTGACTGTAACACACCGATATACCCCGCACCCCTCACTGTAACACACCGATATACCCGACACCGTTCATTGTAACACACCGATATAACCTACACCCCTCACTGTAACACACCAATATATCCGGCACCCCTCACTGTAACACACCGATATACCCCACACTCCTCACTGTAACACACCAATACACCCTACACCCCTCACTGTAACACATCGATATACCCCACACCCCTCACTGTAACACACCGATATACCACACACCGCTCACTGTAACACACCGATATACCCTACACCCCTCACTGTAACACACCAATATACCCCACACACTTCACTGTAACACACCGATATACCCTACACCCCTCATTGTAACACACCGATATACCCCACACCCCTCACTGTAACACACCGATATACCCCACACCCCTCATTGTAACACACCGATATACCCCGCACCCCTCACTGTAACACACCGATATACCCCACATCCCTCACTGTAACACACCGATATACCCTACACCGCTCATTGTAACACACCGATATACCCCACACCCCTCACTGTAACACGCCGATATACCCCGCACCCCTCACTGTAACACACGGATATACTCCACACCCCTCACTGTAACACACAGATACACCCCGCACCCCTCACTGTAACACACCGATACACACCGCACCCCTCACTGTAACACACCGATATACCCCACATCCCTCACTGTAACACACCGATATACCCAACACCCCTCACTGTAACACACCGATACACCCCGCACCCCTCACTGTAACACACCGATACACCCCGCACCCCTCACTGTAACACACCGATACACCCCACACCCCTCACTGTAACACACCGATATACCCTACACCGCTCATTGTAACACACCGATATACCCTACACCGCTCATTGTAACACACCGATATACCCTACACCCCGCACTGTAACACACCGATATACCCCACATCCCACACTGTAACACACCGATATACCCTACACCGCTCATTGTAACACACCGATATACCCTACACCCCTCACTGTAACACACCGATATACCCCACACCCCTCACTGTAACACACCGATATACCCCACACCCCTCACTGTAACACACCGATACACCCCACACACCTCACTGTAACACACCGATACACCCCACACCCCTCACTGTAACACACCGATATACCCCACACCCCTCACTGTAACACACCGATACACCCCGCACCCCTCACTGTAACACACAGATACACCCCACACCCCTCACTGTAACACACCGATACACCCCACACTGTAACACACCGATAAACCCCGCACCCCTCACTGTAACACACTGATATACCCCACACCGCTCATTGTAACACACCGATATACCCTACACCCCGCACTGTAACACACCGATATACCCCGCACCCCTCACTGCAACACACCGATATACCCTACACCGCTCATTGTAACACATCGATATACCCTACACCCCTCACTGTAACACACCGATACACCCCACATCCCTCACTGTAACAGACCGATATACCCTACACCGCTCATTGTAACACACCGTTATACCCCGCACCCCTCACTGTAACACACCAATATATCTGGCACCCCTCACTGTAACACACCGATACACCCTCCACCCCTCACTGTAACACATCGATATACCCCACACCCCTCACTGTAATACACCGATATACCCCACACCCCTCAGTGTAACACACCGATACACCCCGCACCCCTCACTGTAACACACCGATATACCCCGCACCCCTCACTGTAACACAACGATACACCCCAAACCCCTCACTGTAACACACTGATATACCCCACACCCCTCACTGTAACACACCGATATACCCCACACCCCTCACTGTAACAGACCGATATACCCCGCACCCCTCACTGTAACACAACGATACACCCCAAACCCCTCACTGTAACACACTGATATACCCCACACCCCTCACTGTAACACACCGATATACCCCACACCCCTCACTGTAACACAACGATACACCCCAAACCCCTCACTGTAACACACTGATATACCCCACACCCCTCACTGTAACACACCGATATACCCCACACCCCTCACTGTAACAGACCGATATACCCCGCACCCCTCACTGTAACACACCGAAACACACCACACCCCTCACTGCCACACACCGATATATTCCACACCCCTCACTGTAACACTCAGATACACCCCGCACCCCTCACTGTAACACACCGATATACCCTACACCCCTCACTGTAACACACCGATACACCCCGCACCCCTCACTGTAACACACCGATACACCCCAAACCCCTCATTGTAACACACCGATATACCCCAAACCCCTCACTGTAACACACCGATATACCACACACCCATCACTGTAACACACCGATATACCCCACACCCCTCACTGTAACAGACCGATATACCCCGCATCCCTCACTGTAACACACCGAAACACACCACGCCCCTCACTGTCACACACCGATATACTCCACACCCCTCACTGTAACACACAGATACACCCCGCACCCCTCACTCTAACACACCGATATCCCCTACACCACTCACTGTAACACACCGATATACCCCACATCCCTCACTGTCACACACCGATATACCCTACACCGCTCATTGTAACACACCGATATACCCCGCACCCCTCACTGTAACACACCAATATATCCGGCACCCCTCACTGTAACACACCGATATACCCCACACTCCTCGCTGTAACACACCGATACACCCTACACCCCTCACTGTAACACATCGATATACCCCACACCCCTCACTGTAACACACTGATACACCCCACACCCCTCACTGTAACACACCGATACACCCCACTCCCCTCACTGTAACAGACCGATATACCCCGCACCCCACACTGTAACAGACCGATATACCCCACACCCCTCACTGTAACACACTGATATACCACACACCCCTCACTGTAACACACCGATATACCCCACACCCCTCACTGTAACAGACCGATATACCCCGCACCCCTCACTGTAACACACCGAAACACCCCGCACCCCTCACTGTAACTCACCGATATACCACACACCCCTCACTGTAACACACCGATATACCCCACACCCCTCACTGTAACACACCGATATACCCCACTCCCCTCACTGTAACAGACCGATATACACCGCACCCCTCACTGTGACACACCGAAACACACCACACCCCTCACTGCCACACACCGATATATTCCACACCCCTCACTGTAATACACAGATACACCCCGCACCCCTCACTGTAACACACCGATATACCCTACACCCCTCACTGTAACACACCGATACACCCCGCACCCCTCACTGTTACACACCGATACACCCCACACCCCTCACCGTAACACACCGATATACCCCACACCCATCATTGTAACACACCGATATACCCCGCACCCCTCACTGTAACACACCAATATATCCCGCACCCGTCACTGTAACACACCGATATACCCCACACCCCTCACTGTAACACACTGATATACCCGGCGCCCTTCACTGTAAATCACCGATATAACCCGCGTACCTCACTGTAACATACCGATATACCCCACACCCCTCACTGTAACACACCGATATACCCCACACCCCTCACTGTAACACACCGATACACCCCACACCCCTCACTGTAACACACCGATACACCCCACACCCCTCACTGTAACACACCGATACACCCCACACCCCTCACTGTAAAACACCGATAGACCACACCCCTCACTGTCACACACCGATATACCCCACACCCCTCACTGTAACACACCGATATACCCCACACCCCTCACTCTAACACACCGATATATCCCACACTCCTCACTGTAACACACCGATATACCCTACACCCCTCACTGTAACACACTGATATACCCCACACCCCACACTGTAACACACCGATATACCCTACACCCCTCATTGTAACACACCGATATACCCCGCACCCCTCATTGTAACACACCGATATACCCCGCACCCCTCACTGTAACACACCGATATCCCCGCACCCCTCACTGTAACACACCGATATATCCCGCATCCCTCACTGTAACACACCGATATACCCCGCGCCCCTCTCTGTAACACACCGATACACCCCACACCCCACAGTATAACACACCGATACACCCCGCACCCCTCACTGTAACACACCGATACACCCTACACCCCTCACTGTAGCACAACGATACACCCCAAACCCCTCACTGTAACACACCGATACACCCCACACTCCTCACTGTAACACACCGATACACCCCGCACCCCTCACTGTAACACACCGATACACCCCACACCCCTCACTGTAACACACCGATACACCCCACACCCCTCACTGTAACACACCGATATACCTCGCACCCCTCACTGTAACACACCGATACACCCCGCACCCCTCACTGTAACACAACGATACACCCCAGCACCCCTCACTGTAACACACCGATATACCCCACACCCCTCACTGTAACAGACCGATATACCCCGCACCCCTCATTGTAACACACCGAAACACACCACACCGCTCACTGCCACACACCGATATATTCCACACCCCTCACTGTAACACACAGATACACCCCGCACCCCTCACTGTAACACACCGATATACCCTACACCCCTCACTGTAACACACCGATACACCCCTCACTGTAACACACCGATACACCCCGCACCCCTCTCTGTAACACATCGATACACCCCAAACCCCTCACTGTAACACACCGATACACCCCGCACCCCTCTCTGTAACACACCGATATACCCCGCACCCCTCTCTGTAACACATCGATACACCCCAAACCCCTCACTGTAACACACTGATACACCCCGCACCCCTCACTGTAACACACCGATATACCCCGCACTCCTCACTGTAACACACGATACACCCCTCACTGTAACACACCGATACACCCCGCACCCCTCACTGTAACACACCGATACACCCCGCACCCCTCACTGTAACACAACGATATACCCCAAACCCCTCACTGTAACACACTGATATACCCCACACCCCTCACTGTAACACACCGATATACCCTACACCCCTCACTGTAACACACCGATATACCCCACACCCCTCACTATAACACACCGATATACCCTACACCCCTCATTGTAACACACCGATATACCCCGCACCCCTCACTGTAACACACCGATATACCCCACATCCCTCACTGTAACACACCGATACACCCCGCACCCCTCACTGTAACACACCGATACACCCCACACCCCTCACTGTAACACACCGATATACCCTACACCCCTCACTGTAACACACCGATATACCCCGCACCCCGCACTGTAACACACCGATATAACCCGCACCCCACACTGTAATACACCGATATACCCCACACCCCTCACTGTAACACACCGATATACCCTACACCCCTCATTGTAACACACCGATATACCCCGCACCCCTCACTGTAACACACCGATATACCCCACATCCCTCACTGTAACACACCGATACACCCCGCACCCCTCACTGTAACACACCGATACACCCCACACCCCTCACTGTAACACACCGTTATACCCCACACCCCTCACTGTAACAGACCCATATACCCCGCACCCCTCACTGTAACACACCGAAACACACCACACCCCTCACTGCCACACACCGATATATTCCACACCCCTCACTGTAACACACAGATACACCCCGCACCCCTCACTGTAACACACCGATACACCCCACACCCCTCACTGTAACACACCGATACACCCCGCACCCCTCACTGTAACACACCGATACTCCCCTCACTCTAAAACACTGATACACCCCGCACCCCTCACTGTAACACACCGATACACCCCGCACCCCTCACTGTAACACAACAATACACCCCAGCACCCCTCACTGTAACACACCGATACACCCCAAACCCCTCACTGTAACACACCGATATACCCCACACCCCTCACTGTAACAGACCGATTTACCCCACACCCCTCACTGTAACACACCGATACACCCCACACCCCTCATTGTAACACACCGAAACACACCACACCCCTCACTGCCACACACCGATACACCCCACACCCCTCACTGTAACACACAGATACACCCCACACCCCTCACTGTAACACACCGATATACCCTACAACCCTCACTGTAACACACCGATACACCCCGCACCCCTCACTAACACACCGATACACGGCACACTGAAACACACCGATACACCCCGCACCCCTCACTGTAACACACCGATACACCCCGCACCCCTCACTGTAACACACCGATACACCCCACTCCCCTCACTGTAACAGACCGATATACCCCGCACCCCACACTGTAACAGACCGATATACCCCACACCCCTCACTGTAACAGACCGATATACCCCGCACCCCTCACTGTAACACACTGATATACCACACACCCCTCACTGCCACACACCGATATATTCCACACCCCTCACTGTAACACTCAGATACACCCCGCACCCCTCACTGTAACACACCGATATACCCTACACCCCTCACAGTAACACACCGATACACCCCTCACTGTAACACACCGATACACCCCGCACCCCTCACTGTAACACACCGATACACCCCAAACCCCTCACTGTAACACACCGATACACCCCACACCCCTCACTGTAACACACCGATATACCACACACCCATCACTGTAACACACCGATATACCCCACACCCCTCACTGTAACAGAACGATATACCCCGCACCCCTCACTGTAACACACCGAAACACACCACGCCCCTCACTGTCACACACCGATATACTCCACACCCCTCACTGTAACACACAGATACACCCCGCACCCCTCACTGTAACACACCGATATACCCTACACCCCTCACTGTAACACACCGATATACCCCACATCCCTCACTGTCACACACCGATATACCCTACTCCGCTCATTGCAACACACCGATATCCCCTACACCACTCACTGTAACACACCGATATACCCCACATCCCTCACTGTCACACACCGATATACCCTACACCCCTCACTGTAACAGACCGATATACCCCACACCCCTCACTGTAACACACCGATACACCCCACACCCCTCACTGCAACACACCAATATATCCGGCACCCCTCACTGTAACACACCGATATACCCCACACTCCTCGCTGTAACACACCGATACACCCTACACCCCTCACTGTAACACATCGATATACCCCACACCCCTCACTGTAACACACTGATATACCACACACCGCTCACTGTAACACACCGATATACCCTACACCCCTCACTGTAACACACCGATATACCCCACACCCCTCACTAGAACACACCGACATACCCTACACCCCTCATTGTAACACACCGATATACCCCGCACCCCTCACTGTAACACACCGATATACCCCACATCCCTCACTGTAACACACCGTTATACCCCACACCCCTCACTGTAACAGACCCATCTACCCCGCACCCCTCACTGTAACACACCGATACACCCGGCACCCCTCACTGTAACACACCGATACACCCCACACCCCTCACTGTAACACACCGTTATACCCCACACCCCTCACTGTAACAGACCCATATACCCCGCAACCCTCACTGTAACACACCGAAACACACCACACCCCTCACTGCCACACACCGATATATTCCACACCCCTCACTGTAACACTCAGATACACCCCGCACCCCTCACTGTAACACACCGATACACCCCACACCCCTCACTGTAACACACCGATACACCCCGCACCCCTCACTGTAACACACCGATACACCCCTCACTCTAAAACACTGATACACCCCGCACCCCTCACTGTAACACACCGATACACCCCGCACCCCTCACTGTAACACAACAATACACCCCAGCACCCCTCACTGTAACACACCGATACACCCCAAACCCCTCACTGTAACACACCGATATACCCCACACCCCTCACTGTAACAGACCGATATACCCCACACCCCTCACTGTAACACACCGATACACCCGGCACCCCTCACTGTAACACACCGATACACCCCACACCCCTCATTGTAACACACCGAAACACACCACACCCCTCACTGCCACACACCGATATATTCCACACCCCTCACTGTAACACACAGATAAACCCCACACCCCTCACTGTAACACACCGATATACCCTACAACCCTCACTGTAACACACCGATACACCCCGCACCCCTCACTAACACACCGATACACGGCACACTGAAACACACCGATACACCCCGCACCCCTCACTGTAACACACCGATACACCCCACACCCCTCACTGTAACACACCGATACACCCCAAACCCCTCACTGTAACACACCGATACACCCCACACCCCTCACTGTAACACACCGATACACCCCACTCCCCTCACTGTAACAGACCGATATACCCCGCACCCCACACTGTAACAGACCGATATACCCCACACCCCTCACTGTAACACACTGATATACCACACACCCCTCACTGTAACACACCGATATACCCCACACCCCTCATTGTAACACACCGAAACACACCACACCCCTCACTGCCACACACCGATATATTCCACACACCTCACTGTAACACACAGATACACCCCACACCCCTCACTGTAACACACCGATATACCCTACAACCCTCACTGTAACACACCGATACACCCCGCACCCCTCACTAACACACCGATACACGGCACACTGAAACACACCGATACACCCCGCACCCCTCACTGTAACACACCGATACACCCCGCACCCCTCACTGTAACACACCGATACACCCCAAACCCCTCACTGTAACACACCGATACACCCCACACCCCTCACTGTACCAGACCGATACACCCCACACCCCTCACTGTAACACACCGATATACCCCACTCCCCTCACTGTAACAGACCGATATACCCCGCACCCCTCACTGTAACACACCGAAACACACCACACCCCTCACTGCCACACACCGATATATTCCACACCCCTCACTGTAATACACAGATACACCCCGCACCCCTCACTGTAACACACCGATATACCCTACACCCCTCACTGTAACACACCGATACACCCCGCACCCCTCACTGTTACACACCGATACACCCCACACCCCTCACCGTAACACACCGATACACCCCAGCACCCCTCACTGTAACACACCGATATACCCCACACCCCTCATTGTAACACACCGATATACCCCGCACCCCTCACTGTAACACACCAATATATCCCGCACCCGTCACTGTAACACACCGATATACCCCACACCCCTCACTGTAACACACTGATATACCCGGCGCCCTTCACTGTAAAACACCGCTATAACCCGCGTACCTCACTGTAACATACCGATATACCCCACACCCCTCACTGTAACACACCGATATACCCCACACCCCTCACTGTAAATCACCGATAGACCACACCCCTCACTGTCACACACCGATATACCCCACACCCCTCACTGTAACACACCGATATACCCCACACCCCTCACTCTAACACACCGATATATCCCACACTCCTCACTGTAACACACCGATATACCCCACACCCCTCACTGTAACACACAGATACACCCCACACCCCACACTGTAACACACCGATATACCCTACACCCCTCATTGTAACACACCGATATACCCCGCACCCCTCACTGTAACACACCGATATATCCCGCATCCCACACTGTAACACACCGATATACCCCGCGCCCCTCACTGTAACACACCGATACACCCTACACCCCTCACTGTAGCACAACGATACACCCCAAACCCCTCACTGTAACACAACGATACACCCCACACCCCTCACTGTAACACACCGATATACCACACACGCCTCACTGTAACACACCGATATACCTCGCACCCCTCACTGTAACACACCGATACACCCCGCACCCCTCACTGTAACACAACGATACACCCCACACCCCTCACTGTAACACACCGATATACCCCACACCCCTCACTGTAACACACCGATACACCCCAAACCCCTCACTGTAACACACTGATATACCTCACACCCCTCACTGTAACACACCGATATACCCCACACCCCTCACTGTAACAGACCGATATACCCCGCACCCCTCACTGTAACACACCGAAACACACCACACCGCTCACTGCCACACACCGATATATTCCACACCCCTCACGGTAACACACAGATACACCCCGCACCCCTCACTGTAACACACCGATATACCCTACACCCCTCACTGTAACACACCGATACACCCCTCACTGTAACACACCGATACACCCCGCACCCCTCACTGTAACACACCGAAACACACCACACCCCTCACTGTCACACACCGATATACTCCACACACCTCACTGTAACACACAGATACACCCCGCACCCCTCACTGTAACACACCGATATACCCTACACACCTCACTGTAGCACACCGATACACCCCGCACCCCTCACTGTAACACACCGATACACCCCAAACCCCTCACTGTAACACACTGATATACCCCACACCCCTCACTGTAACACACCGATATACCCCACACCCCTCACTGTAACACACCGATACACCCCGCACCCCTCACTGTAACACACCGATACACCCCTCACTGTAACACACCGATACACCCCGCACCCCTCACTGTAACACACTGATACACCCCAAACCCCTCACTGTAACACACCGATATACCACACACCCCTCACTGTAACACACCGATATACCCCACACCCCTCACTGTAACAGACCGATATACCCCGCACCCCTCACTTTAACACACCGAAACACACCACACCCCTCACTGTCACACACCGATATACTCCACACCCCTCACTGTAACACACAGATACACCCCGCACCCCTCACTGTAACACACCGATATACCCTACACCCCTCACTGTAACACACCGATATACCCTACACCCCTCATTGTAACACACCGATATTCCCCGCACCCCTCACTGTAACACACCGATATACCCCACATCCCTCACTGTAACACACCGATACACCTCGCACCCCTCACTGTAACACACCGATACACCCCACACCCCTCACTGTAACACACCGATATACCCCACACCCCTCACTGTAACACACCGATATACCCTACACCCCTCACTGTAACACACCGATACACCCCTCACTGTCACACACCAATATACCCAACACCCCTCACTGTAACACACCGATACACCCCGCACCCCTCACTGTAACACACCGATACACCCCACACCCCTCACTGTAACACACCGATACACCCCACTCCCCTCACTGTAACAGACCGATATACCCCGCACCCCTCACTGTAACACACCGATATACCCAACTCCCCTCACTGTAACAGACCGATATACCCCACACCCCTCACTGTAACACACCGATATACCACACACCCCTCACTGTAACACACCGATATACCCCACACCGCTCACTGTAACAGACCGATATACCCCGCACCCCTCACTGTAACACACCGAAACACCCCTCACTGTAACACACCGATATACCCCACACCCCTCACTGTAACAGACCGATATACCCCACATCCCTCACTGTAACACACCGATACACCCCACACCCCTCACTGTAACACACCGATATACCCCACACCCCTCATTGTAACACACCGATATACCCCGCACCCCTCACTTTAACACACCAATGTATCCCGCACCCCTCACTGTAACATACCAATATACCCCACACCCCTCACTGTAACACACCGATATACCCCACACCCCTCACTGTAAAACACCGATAGACCACACCCCTCACTGTCACACACCGGTATACCCCACACCCCTCACTGTAACACACCGATACACCCCAAACCCCTCACTGTAACACACCGATATACCCCACACCCCTCATTGTAACACACCGATATACCCCACACTCCTCACTGTAACACACCGATACACCCTACACCCCTCACTGTAACACATCGATTTACCCCACACCCCTCACTGTAACACACCGATACACCCCACACCCCTCACTGTAACACACCGATATACCCCACACCCCTCACTGTAACATACCGATATACCCCACATCCCTCACTGTAACACACCGATACACCCCGCACCCCTCACTGTAACACCCCGATACACCCCGCACCCCTCACTGTAACACAACGATATACCCCACACCCCTCACTGTACCACACCGATACACCCCAAACCCCTCACTGTAACACACCGATATACCCCACACCCCTCACTGTAACACACCGATATACCCCACACCCCTCACTGTAACAGACCGATATACCCCGCACCCCTCACTGTAACACACCGAAACACACCACACCCCTCACTGTCACACACCGACATACTCCACACCCCTCACTGTAACACACAGATACACCCCGCACCCCTCACTGTAACACACCGATATACCCTACACCCCTCACTGTAACACACCGATATACCCTACACCGCTCATTGTAACACACCGATATACCCTACACCGCTCACTGTAACACACCGATATACCCCGCACCCCTCACTGTCACACACCGATATACCCCGCACCCCTCACTGTAACACACCGATACACCCCGCACCCCTCACTGTAACACACCGATATACCCAACACCCCTCACTGTAACACACCGATACACCCCGCACCCCTCACTGTAACACACCGATACACTCCGCACCCCTCACTGTAACACACGATATACCCCTCACTGTAACACACCGATACACCCCGCACCCCTCACTGTAACACACCGATACACCCCGCACCCCTCACTGTAACACAACGATACACCCCAGCACCCCACACTGTAACACACCGATACACCCCAAACCCCTCACTGTAACACACTGATATACCCCACACCCCTCACTGTAACACACCGATATCCCCACACCCCTCACTGTAACACACCGATACTCCCCTCACCCCTCACTGTAACACACCGATACACCCCTCACTGTAACACACCGATACACCCCGCACCCCTCACTGTAACACACCGATACACCCCAAGCCCCTCACTGTAACACACCGATATACCACACACCCCTCAATGTAACACACCGATATACCCCACACCCCTCACTGTAACAGACCGATATACCCCGCACCCCTCACTTTAACACACCGAAACACACCACACCCCTCACTGTCACACACCGATATACTCCACACCCCTCACTGTAACACACAGATACACCCCGCACCCCTCACTGTAACACACCGATATACCCTCCACCCCTCACTGTAACACACCGATATACCCTACACCCCTCATTGTAACACACCGATATACCCTTCACCGCTCATTGTAACACACCGATATACCCCGCACCCCTCACTGTAACACACCAATATATCCGGCACCCCTCACTGTAACACACCGATATACCCAACACCCCTCACTGTAACACACCGATACACCCCGCACCCCTCACTGTAACACACCGATACACCCCTCACTGTAACACACCGATACACCCCGCACCCCTCACTGTAACACACCGATACACCCCAAACCCCTCACTGTAACACACCGATATACCACACACCCCTCAATGTAACACACCGATATACCCCACACCCCTCACTGTAACAGTCCGATATACCCCGCACCCCTCACTTTAACACACCGAAACACACCACACCCCTCACTGTCACACACCGATATACTCCACACCCCTCACTGTAACACACAGATACACCCCGCACCCCTCACTGTAACACACCGATATACCCTCCACCCCTCAATGTAACACACCGATATACCCTACACCCCTCATTGTAACACACCGATATACCCTTCACCGCTCATCGTAACACACCGATATACCCCGCACCCCTCACTGTAACACACCAATATATCCGGCACCCCTCACTGTAACACACCGATATACCCAACACCCCTCACTGTAACACACCGATACACCCCGCACCCCTCACTGTAACACACCGATACACTCCGCACCCCTCACTGTAACACACGATATACCCCTCACTGTAACACACCGATACACCCCGCACACCTCACTGTAACACACCGATACACCCCGCACCCCTCACTGTAACACAACGATACACCCCAGCACCCCACACTGTAACACACCGATACACCCCAAACCCCTCACTGTAACACACTGATATACCCCACACCCCTCACTGTAACACACCGATATCCCCACACCCCTCACTGTAACACACCGATACACCCCGCACCCCTCACTGTAACACACCGATACACCCCTCACTGTAACACACCGATACACCCCGCACCCCTCACTGTAACACACCGATGCACCCCACACCCCTCACTGTAACACACCGATATACCCCACACCCCTCAGTGTAACACACCGATATACCCCGCACCCCTCACTGTAACACACCAATGTATCCCGCACCCCTCACTGTAACACACCGATATACCCCACACCCCTCACTGTAACACACTGACATACCCGGCGCCCTTCACTGTAAAACACCGATATAACCCGCGCCCCTCACTGTAACATACCGATATACCCCACACCCCTCACTGTAACACACCGATATACCCCACACCCCTCACTGTAAAACACCGATAGACCACACCCCTCACTGTCACACACCGATATACCCCACACCCCTCACTGTAACACACCGATATACCCCACACCCCTCACTGTCACACACCGATATACCCCACACCCCTCACTGTAACACACCGATACACCCCACACCCCTCATTGTAACACACCGATATACCCTACACCCCTCACTGTAACACACCGATACACCCCTCACTGTCACACACCAATATACCCAACACCCTTCACTGTAACACACCGATACACCCCGCACCCCTCACTGTAACACACCGATACACCCCACACCCCTCACTGTCACACACCGATACTCCCCGCGCCCCTCACTGTAACACACCGATACACTCCGCACCCCTCACTGTAACACACGATACACCCCTCACTGTAAAACACTGATACACCCCGCACCCCTCACTGTAACACACCGATACACCACGCACCCCTCACTGTAACACAACGTTACACCCCAGCACCCCTCACTGTAACCCACCGATACACCCCAAACCCCTCACTGTAACACACCGATATATCCCGCAACCCACACTGTAACACACCGAAACACACCACACCCCTCACTGTCACACACCGATATACTCCACACCCCTCACTGTAACACACAGATACACCCCGCACCCCTCACTGAAACACACTGATATCCCCTACACCCCTCACTGTAACACACTGATATACCCCACATCCCTCACTGTAACACACCGATACACCCCGCACCCCTCACTGTAACACACCGATACACCCCACACCCCTCACTGTAACACACGATACACCCCTCACTGTAACACACCGATATACCCTACACCCCTCACTGTAACACACCGATACACCCCGCACCCCTCACTAACACACCGATACGCCCCTCACTGTAACACATCGATCCACCCCGCACCCCTCACTGTAACACACAGATACACCCCGCACCCCTCACTGTAACACACCGATACACCCCAAACCCCTCACTGTAACACACCGATACACTCCACACCCCTCACTGTAACACACCGATACACCCCACTCCCCTCACTGTAACAGACCGATATACCCCGCACCCCTCACTGTAACACCCCGATATACCCCACACCTCTCACTGCAACACTCCGATACGCCCCACGCCTCTCACTGTAACACGCCGATATACCCCACACCCCGCACTGTAACGCACCGATACACCCCTCACTGTCACACACCAATATACCCAACACCCCTCACTGCAACACACCGATATACCCCACACCCCTCACTGTAACACAACGTTACACCCCACACCCCTCACTGTAACACACCGTTTTCCCCCACACCCCTCACTGTATCACACCGATATACCCTACACCCCTCGTTGTAACACACCGATATACCCTACACCCCTCACTGTATCACACCGTTATACCCTGCACCCCTCACTGTAACACACCGATATACCCCACTCCCCTCACTGTAACAGACCGATATACCCCTCACCCCTCACTGTAACACACCGATACACCCCACACCCTTCACTGCAACACACCGATATACCCCACACCCCTCACTATAACACACCGATATATCCCGCACCCCTCACTGTAACACACCGAAACACCCCGCACCCCTCACTGTCACACACCGATACACCCCGCACCCCTCACTGTAACAGACCGATATACCCCGCACCCCTCACTGTTACACACCGAAACACCCCGCACCCCTCACTGTCACACACCGATATGCCCCACACCCCTCACTGTAACAGACCGATATACCCCGCACCCCTCACTGTAACACACCGAAACACCCCGCACCCCTCACTGTCACACACCGATATGCCCCACACCCCTCACTGTAACACACCGATATAGCCCACGCCCCTCACTGTCACACACCGATATACCCCACACCCCTCACTGTTACACACCGATATATCCCACACTCCTCACTGTAACACACCGATATACCCTACACCCCTTACTGTAACACACTGATATACCCCACACCCCTCACTGTAACACACCGATGTACCCCACACCCCTCACTGTCACACACCGATATACCCCACACCCCTCACTGTAACACACCGATATACCCTACACCCCTCACTGTAACACACTGATATACCCCACATCCCTCACTGTAACACACCGATATACCCTATACCCCTCATTGTAACACACCGATATACCGCGCACCCCTCACTGTAACACACCGATATATCCCGCATCCCTCACTGTAACACACCGGTATACCCCGCGCCCCTCACTGTAACACTCCGATACGCCCCACGCCTCTCACTGTAACACACCGATATACCCCACACCCCTCACTGTAACGCACCGATACACCACTCACTGTCACACACCAATATACCCAACACCCCTCACTGCAACACACCGATATACACCACACCCCTCACTGTAACACACCGATACACTCCGCACCCCTCACTGTAACACACCGTTTTCCCCCACACCCCTCACTGTATCACACAGATATACCCTACACCCCTCAGTGTAACACACCGATATACCCTACACCCCTCGTTGTAACACACCGATATACCCTACACCCCTCACTGTATCACACCGTTATACCCTGCACCCCTCACTGTAACACACCGATATACCCCACTCCCCTCACTGTAACAGACCGATATACCCCACACCCCTCAATGTAACACACCGATATACCACACACCCCTCACTGTAACACACCGATATACCCCACACCCCTCACAGTAACACACCGAAACACCCCGCACCCCTCACTGTAACACACCGATATACCCCACACCCCTCACTGTAACAGACCGATATACCCCACACCCCTCACTGTAACACACCGATATACCCCACTCCCCTCACTGTAACAGACTGATATACCCCGCACCCCTCACTGTAACACACCGAAACACACCACACCCCTCACTGTCACACACCGATATACTCCACACCCCTCACTGTAACACACAGATACACCCCGCACCCCTCACTGTAATACACCGATATACCCTACACCCCTCACTGTAACACACCGATACACCCCGCACCCCTCACTGTAACACACCGATGCACCCCACACCCCTCACTGTAACACACCGATATACCCCACACCCCTCAGTGTAACACACCGATATACCCCGCACCCCTCACTGTAACACACCAATGTATCCCGCACCCCTCACTGTAACACACCGATATACCCCACACCCCTCACTGTAACACACTGATATACCCGGCGCCCTTCACTGTAAAACACCGATATAACCCGCGCCCCTCGCTGTAACATACCGATATACCCCACACCCCTCACTGTAACACACCGATATACCCCACACCCCTCACTGTAAAACACCGATAGACCACACCCCTCACTGTAACACACCGATATACCCCACACCCCTCACTGTTACACACCGATACACCCCACACCCCTCACTGTAACACACCGATACACCCCACACCCCTCACTGTAACACACCGATACACCCCAGCACCCCTGACTGTCACACACCGATATACCCCACACCCCTCACTGTAACACACCGATATACCCCACACCCCTCACTGTCACACACCGATATACCCCACACCCCTCACTGTAACACACCGATACACCCCACACCCCTCATTGTAACACACCGATATACCCTACACCCCTCACTGTAACACACCGATACACCCCTCACTGTCACACACCAATATACCCAACACCCCTCACTGTAACACACCGATACACCCCGCACCCCTCACTGTAACACACCGATACACCCCACACCCGTCACTGTCACACACCGATACTCCCCGCGCCCCTCACTGTAACACACCGATACACTCCGCACCCCTCACTGTAACACACGATACACCCCTCACTGTAAAACACTGATACACCCTGCACCCCTCACTGTAACACACCGATACACCCCTCACTGTAACACACCGATACACCACGCACCCCTCACTGTAACACAACGTTACACCCCAGCTCCCCTCACTGTAACCCACCGATACACCCCAAACCCCTCACTGTAACACACCGAAACACACCACACCCCTCACTGTCACACACCGATATACTCCACACCCCTCACTGTAACACACAGATACACCCCACACCCCTCACTGTAACACACTGATATCCCCTACACCCCTCACTGTAACACACCGATATACCCCACATCCCTCACTGTAACACACCGATACACCCCGCACCCCTCACTGTAACACACCGATACACCCCACACCCCTCACTGTAACACACCTATACACCCCAGCACCCCTCACTGTAACACACCGATATACCCCACACCCCTCATTGTAACACACAGATACACCCCGCACCCCTCACTGTAACACACTGATATCCCCTACACCCCTCACTGTAACACACCGATACACCCCGCACCCCTCACTGTAACACACCGATACACCCCACACCCCTCACTGTAACACACCGATACACCCCGCACCCCTCACTGTAACACACCGATACACCCCACACCCCTCACTGTAACACACCTATACACCCCAGCACCCCTCACTGTAACACACCGATATACCCCACACCCCTTATTGTAACACACCGATATACCCCGCACCCCTCACTGTAACACACCAATATATCCCGCACCCCTCACTGTAACACACCGATATACCCCACACCCCTCACTGTAACACACTGATATACCCGGCGCCCTTCACTGTAAAACACCAATATAACCCGCGCCCCTCACTGTAACATACCGATATACCCGACACCCCTCACTGTAACACACCGATATACCCCACACCCCTCACTGTAAAACACCGATAGGCCACACCCCTCACTGTCACACACCGATATGCCCCACACCCCTCACTGTAACACACCGATATACCCCACACCCCTCACTGTAACACACCGATATATCCCACACTCCACACTGTAACACACCGATATACCCTACACCCCTTACTGTAACACACTGATATACCCCACACCCCTCACTGTAACACACCGATGTACCCCACACCCCTCACTGTCACACACCGATATACCCCACACCCCTCACTGTAACACACCGATATACCCTACACCCCTCATGTAACACACTGATATACCCCACACCCCTCACTGTAACACACCGATATACCCGATACCCCTCACTGTAACACACCGATATACCGCGCACCCCTCACTGTAACACACCGATATATCCCGCATCCCACACTGTAACACACCGATATACCCCGCGCCGCTCACTGTAACACACCGATATACCCCACACCCCTCACTGTAACACACCGATACACCCCACACCTCTCACTGCAACACTCCGATACGCCCCACGCCTCTCACTGTAACACACCGATATACCCCACACCCCTCACTGTAACGCACCGATACACCCCTCACTGTCACATACCAATATACCCAACACCACTCACTGCAACACACCGATATACCCCACACCCCTCACTGTAACACAACGTTACACCCCAGCACCCCTCACTGTAACACACCGATACACCCCAAACCCCTCACTGTAACACACCGATATACCCCACACCCCTCACTGTAACACACCGATACACCCCACACCCCTCATTGTAACACAACGAAACACACCACACCCCTCACTGCCACACACCGATATATTCCACACCCCTCACTGTAACACACAGATACACCCCGCACCCCTCACTGTAACACACCGATATACCCTACACCCCTCACTGTAACACACCGATACACCCCGCACCCCTCACTAACACACCGATACACCCCTCACTGTAACACATCGATACACCCCGCACCCCTCACTGTAACACACAGATACACCCCGTACCCCTCACTGTAACACACCGATACACCCCAAACCCCTCACTGTAACACACCGATACACTCCACACCCCTCACTGTAACACACCGATACACCCCACTCCCCTCACTGTAACAGATCGATACACGCCACACCCCTCACTGTAACAGATCGATACACTCCACACCCCTGACTGTAACACACCGATATACCCCGCACCCCTCACTGTAACACCCCGATATACCCCACTCCCCTCACTGTAACAGATCGATACACTCCACACCCCTGACTGTAACACACCGATATACCCCGCACCCCTCACTGTAACACCCCGATATACCCCACTCCCCTCACTGTAACAGACCGATATACCCCACACCCCTCACTGTAACACACCGATATACCACACACCCCTCACTGTAACACACCGATATACCCCACACCCCTCACTGTAACAGGCCGATATACCCCGCACCCCTCATTGTAACACACCGAAACACCCCGCACCCCTCACTGTAACACACCGATATACCACACACCCCTCACTGTAACACACAGATACACCCCGTACCCCTCACTGTAACACACCGATACACCCCAAACCCCTCACTGTAACACACCGATACACTCCACACCCCTCACTGTAACACACCGATACACCCCACTCCCCTCACTGTAACAGATCGATACACCCCACACCCCTCACTGTAACAGATCGATACACTCCACACCCCTGACTGTAACACACCGATATACCCCGCACCCCTCACTGTAACACCCCGATATACCCCACTCCCCTCACTGTAACAGATCGATACACTCCACACCCCTGACTGTAACACACCGATATACCCCGCACCCCTCACTGTAACACCCCGATATACCCCACTCCCCTCACTGTAACAGACCGATATACCCCACACCCCTCACTGTAACACACCGATATACCACACACCCCTCACTGTAACACACCGATATACCCCACACCCCTCACTGTAACAGGCCGATATACCCCGCACCCCTCATTGTAACACACCGAAACACCCCGCACCCCTCACTGTAACACACCGATATACCACACACCCCTCACTGTAACACACCGATATACCCCACACCCCTCACTGTAACAGACCGATATACCCCACACCCCTCACTGTAACACACCGATATACCCCACTCCCCTCACTGTAACAGACCGATATACCCCGCACCCCTCACTGTAACACACCGAAACACACCACACCCCTCACTGCCACACACCGATATACTCCACACCCCTCACTGTAACACACAGATACACCCCGCACCCCTCACTGTAACACACTGATATACCCTACACCCCTCACTGTAACACACCGATACACCCCGCACCCCTCACTGTAACACACCGATACACCCCACACCCCTCACTGTAACACACCTATACACCCCAGCACCCCTCACTGTAACACACCGATATACCCCGCACCCCTCACTGTAACACACCAATATATCCCGCACCCCTCACTGTAACACACCGATATACCCCACACCCCTCACTGTAACACACTGATATACCCGGCGCCCTTCACTGTAAAACACCAATATAACCCGCGCCCCTCACTGTAACATACCGATATACCCCACACCCCTCACTGTAACACACCGATACACCCCACACCCCTCACTGTAACACACCGATACACCCCACACCCCTCACTGTAACACACCGATATACCACACACCCCTCACTGTAACACACCGATAGACCACACCCCTCACTGTCACACACCGATATGCCCCACACCCCTCACTGTAACACACCGATATACCCCACACCCCTCACTGTCACACACCGATATACCCCACACCCCTCACTGTAACACACCGATATACCCCACACCCCTCACTGTAACGCACCGATACACCCCACACCCCTCACTGTAACACACCGATATACCCCACACCCCTCACTGTAACGCACCGATATACCCCACACCCCTCACTGTAACACACCGATACACTCCGCACCCCTCACTGTAACACACCGTTTTCCCCCACACCCCTCACTGTATCACACCGATATACCCTACACCCCTCGTTGTAACACACCGATATACCCTACACCCCTCACTGTATCACACCGTTATACCCTGCACCCCTCACTGTAACACACAGATACACCCCGCATCCTCACTGTCACACACCGATACACCCCACACCCCTCACTGTAACACACCGATACACCCCACACCCCTCATTGTAACACACAGATATACCCTACACCCCTCATTGTAACACACCGATATACCCCACACCCCACACTGTAACACACAGATATACCCTACACCCCTCATTGTAACACACCGATATACCCCGCACCACTCACTGTAACACACCGATATATCCCGCACCCCTCACTGTAACACACCGATACACCCCACACCCCTCACTGTAACACACCGATACACCCCGCACCCCTCACTGTAACACATCGATATACCCCGCACCCCTCACTGTAACACACCGAAACACACCACACCACTCACTGTCACACACCGATATACTCCACACCCCTCACTGTAACACACAGATACACCCCGCACCCCTCACTGTAACACACCGATATACCCCACACCCCTCACTGTAACACACAGATACACCCCGCACCCCTCACTGTAACACACCGATACACCCCACACCCCTCACTGTAACACACCGATATACCCTACACCCCTCACTGTAACACACCGATACATCCCGCACCCCTCACTTAACACACCGATACACCCCACACCCCTCACTGTAACACACCGATACACCCCACACCCCTCACTGTAACACACCAATACACCCCACACCCCTCACTGTAACACACCGATACACCCCACACCCCTCACTGTAACACACCGATACACCCCAGCACCCCTCACTGTAACACACCGATATACCCCACACCCCTCATTGTAACACACCGATATACCCCGCACCCCTCACTGTAACACACCAATATATCCCGCACCCCTCACTGTAACACACCGATATACCCCACACCCCTCACTGTAACACACTGATATACCCCACACCCCTCACTGTTACACACCGATGTACCCCACACCCCTCACTGTCACACACCGATATACCCCACACCCCTCACTGTAACACACCGATATCCCCTACACCCCTCACTGTAACACACTGATATACCCCACATCCCTCACTGTAACACACCGATATACCCTATACCCCTCATTGTAACACACCGATTTACCGCGCACCCCTCACTGTAACACACCGATATATCCCGCATCCCTCACTGTAACACACCGATATACCCCGCGCCCCTCACTGTAACACACCGATACACCCCTCACTGTCACACACCAATATACCCAACACCCCTCACTGCAACACACCGATATACCCCACACCCCTCACTGTAACACACCGATACACTCCGCACCCCTCACTGTAACACACCGTTTTCCCCCACACCCCTCACTGTATCACATCGATATACCCTACACCCCTCGTTGTAACACACCGATATACCCTGCACCCCTCACTGTAACACACCGATATACCCCACACCCCTCACTGTATCACATCGATATACCCTACACCCCTCGTTGTAACACACCGATATACCCTGCACCCCTCACTGTAACACACCGATACACCCCACACCCCTCACTGTTACACACCGATACACCCCACACCCCTCACTGTAACACACCGATACACCCCACACCCCTCACTGTAACACACCGATACACCCCAGCACCCCTCACTGTCACACACCGATATACCCCACACCCCTCACTGTAACACACCGATATACCCCACACCCCTCACTGTCACACACCGATATACCCCACACCCCTCACTGTAACACACCGATACACCCCACACCCCTCATTGTAACACACCGATATACCCTACACCCCTCACTGTAACACACCGATACACCCCTCACTGTCACACACCAATATACCCAACACCCCTCACTGTAACACACCGATACACCCCGCACCCCTCACTGTAACACACCGATACACCCCACACCCGTCACTGTCACACACCGATACTCCCCGCGCCCCTCACTGTAACACACCGATACACTCCGCACCCCTCACTGTAACACACGATACACCCCTCACTGTAAAACACTGATACACCCTGCACCCCTCACTGTAACACACCGATACACCCCTCACTGTAACACACCGATACACCACGCACCCCTCACTGTAACACAACGTTACACCCCAGCTCCCCTCACTGTAACCCACCGATACACCCCAAACCCCTCACTGTAACACACCGAAACACACCACACCCCTCACTGTCACACACCGATATACTCCACACCCCTCACTGTAACACACAGATACACCCCACACCCCTCACTGTAACACACTGATATCCCCTACACCCCTCACTGTAACACACCGATATACCCCACATCCCTCACTGTAACACACCGATACACCCCGCACCCCTCACTGTAACACACCGATACACCCCACACCCCTCACTGTAACACACCTATACACCCCAGCACCCCTCACTGTAACACACCGATATACCCCACACCCCTCATTGTAACACACAGATACACCCCGCACCCCTCACTGTAACACACTGATATCCCCTACACCCCTCACTGTAACACACCGATACACCCCGCACCCCTCACTGTAACACACCGATACACCCCACACCCCTCACTGTAACACACCGATACACCCCGCACCCCTCACTGTAACACACCGATACACCCCACACCCCTCACTGTAACACACCTATACACCCCAGCACCCCTCACTGTAACACACCGATATACCCCACACCCCTTATTGTAACACACCGATATACCCCGCACCCCTCACTGTAACACACCAATATATCCCGCACCCCTCACTGTAACACACCGATATACCCCACACCCCTCACTGTAACACACTGATATACCCGGCGCCCTTCACTGTAAAACACCAATATAACCCGCGCCCCTCACTGTAACATACCGATATACCCGACACCCCTCACTGTAACACACCGATATACCCCACACCCCTCACTGTAAAACACCGATAGGCCACACCCCTCACTGTCACACACCGATATGCCCCACACCCCTCACTGTAACACACCGATATACCCCACACCCCTCACTGTAACACACCGATATATCCCACACTCCACACTGTAACACACCGATATACCCTACACCCCTTACTGTAACACACTGATATACCCCACACCCCTCACTGTAACACACCGATGTACCCCACACCCCTCACTGTCACACACCGATATACCCCACACCCCTCACTGTAACACACCGATATACCCTACACCCCTCATGTAACACACTGATATACCCCACACCCCTCACTGTAACACACCGATATACCCGATACCCCTCACTGTAACACACCGATATACCGCGCACCCCTCACTGTAACACACCGATATATCCCGCATCCCACACTGTAACACACCGATATACCCCGCGCCGCTCACTGTAACACACCGATATACCCCACACCCCTCACTGTAACACACCGATACACCCCACACCTCTCACTGCAACACTCCGATACGCCCCACGCCTCTCACTGTAACACACCGATATACCCCACACCCCTCACTGTAACGCACCGATACACCCCTCACTGTCACATACCAATATACCCAACACCACTCACTGCAACACACCGATATACCCCACACCCCTCACTGTAACACAACGTTACACCCCAGCACCCCTCACTGTAACACACCGATACACCCCAAACCCCTCACTGTAACACACCGATATACCCCACACCCCTCACTGTAACACACCGATACACCCCACACCCCTCATTGTAACACAACGAAACACACCACACCCCTCACTGCCACACACCGATATATTCCACACCCCTCACTGTAACACACAGATACACCCCGCACCCCTCACTGTAACACACCGATATACCCTACACCCCTCACTGTAACACACCGATACACCCCGCACCCCTCACTAACACACCGATACACCCCTCACTGTAACACATCGATACACCCCGCACCCCTCACTGTAACACACAGATACACCCCGTACCCCTCACTGTAACACACCGATACACCCCAAACCCCTCACTGTAACACACCGATACACTCCACACCCCTCACTGTAACACACCGATACACCCCACTCCCCTCACTGTAACAGATCGATACACGCCACACCCCTCACTGTAACAGATCGATACACTCCACACCCCTGACTGTAACACACCGATATACCCCGCACCCCTCACTGTAACACCCCGATATACCCCACTCCCCTCACTGTAACAGATCGATACACTCCACACCCCTGACTGTAACACACCGATATACCCCGCACCCCTCACTGTAACACCCCGATATACCCCACTCCCCTCACTGTAACAGACCGATATACCCCACACCCCTCACTGTAACACACCGATATACCACACACCCCTCACTGTAACACACCGATATACCCCACACCCCTCACTGTAACAGGCCGATATACCCCGCACCCCTCATTGTAACACACCGAAACACCCCGCACCCCTCACTGTAACACACCGATATACCACACACCCCTCACTGTAACACACCGATATACCCCACGCCCCTCACTGTAACAGACCGATATACCCCACACCCCTCACTGTAACACACCGATATACCCCACTCCCCTCACTGTAACAGACCGATATACCCCGCACCCCTCACTGTAACACACCGAAACACACCACACCCCTCACTGCCACACACCGATATACTCCACACCCCTCACTGTAACACACAGATACACCCCGCACCCCTCACTGTAACACACTGATATACCCTACACCCCTCACTGTAACACACCGATACACCCCGCACCCCTCACTGTAACACACCGATACACCCCACACCCCTCACTGTAACACACCTATACACCCCAGCACCCCTCACTGTAACACACCGATATACCCCGCACCCCTCACTGTAACACACCAATATATCCCGCACCCCTCACTGTAACACACCGATATACCCCACACCCCTCACTGTAACACACTGATATACCCGGCGCCCTTCACTGTAAAACACCAATATAACCCGCGCCCCTCACTGTAACATACCGATATACCCCACACCCCTCACTGTAACACACCGATACACCCCACACCCCTCACTGTAACACACCGATACACCCCACACCCCTCACTGTAACACACCGATATACCACACACCCCTCACTGTAACACACCGATAGACCACACCCCTCACTGTCACACACCGATATGCCCCACACCCCTCACTGTAACACACCGATATACCCCACACCCCTCACTGTCACACACCGATATACCCCACACCCCTCACTGTAACACACCGATATACCCCACACCCCTCACTGTAACGCACCGATACACCCCACACCCCTCACTGTAACACACCGATATACCCCACACCCCTCACTGTAACGCACCGATACACCCCTCACTGTCACACACCAATATACCCAACACCCCTCACTGCAACACACCGATATACCCCACACCCCTCACTGTAACACACCGATATACTCGGCACCCCTCACTGTAACACACCGTTTTCCCCCACACCCCTCACTGTATCACACCGATATACCCTACACCCCTCGTTGTAACACACCGATATACCCTACACCCCTCACTGTATCACACCGTTATACCCTGCACCCCTCACTGTAACACACAGATACACCCCACACCCCTCACTGTAACACACCGATACACCCCACACCCCTCATTGTAACACACAGATATACCCTACACCCCTCATTGTAACACACCGATATACCCCACACCCCACACTGTAACACACAGATATACCCTACACCCCTCATTGTAACACACCGATATACCCCGCACCACTCACTGTAACACACCGATATATCCCGCACCCCTCACTGTAACACACCGATACACCCCGCACCCCTCACTGTAACACATCGATATACCCCGCACCCCTCACTGTAACACACCGAAACACACCACACCACTCACTGTCACACACCGATATACTCCACACCCCTCACTGTAACACACAGATACACCCCGCACCCCTCACTGTAACACACCGATATACCCCACACCCCTCACTGTAACACACAGATACACCCCGCACCCCTCACTGTAACACACCGATACACCCCACACCCCTCACTGTAACACACCGATATACCCTACACCCCTCACTGTAACACACCGATACATCCCGCACCCCTCACTTAACACACCGATACACCCCACACCCCTCACTGTAACACACCGATACACCCCACACCCCTCACTGTAACACACCAATACACCCCACACCCCTCACTGTAACACACCGATACACCCCACACCCCTCACTGTAACACACCGATACACCCCAGCACCCCTCACTGTAACACACCGATATACCCCACACCCCTCATTGTAACACACCGATATACCCCGCACCCCTCACTGTAACACACCAATATATCCCGCACCCCTCACTGTAACACACCGATATACCCCACACCCCTCACTGTAACACACTGATATACCCCACACCCCTCACTGTTACACACCGATGTACCCCACACCCCTCACTGTCACACACCGATATACCCCACACCCCTCACTGTAACACACCGATATCCCCTACACCCCTCACTGTAACACACTGATATACCCCACATCCCTCACTGTAACACACCGATATACCCTATACCCCTCATTGTAACACACCGATTTACCGCGCACCCCTCACTGTAACACACCGATATATCCCGCATCCCTCACTGTAACACACCGATATACCCCGCGCCCCTCACTGTAACACACCGATACACCCCTCACTGTCACACACCAATATACCCAACACCCCTCACTGCAACACACTGATATACCCCACACCCCTCACTGTAACACACCGATACACTCCGCACCCCTCACTGTAACACACCGTTTTCCCCCACACCCCTCACTGTATCACATCGATATACCCTACACCCCTCGTTGTAACACACCGATATACCCTGCACCCCTCACTGTAACACACCGATATACCCCACACCCCTCACTGTATCACATCGATATACCCTACACCCCTCGTTGTAACACACCGATATACCCTGCACCCCTCACTGTAACACACCGATATACCCCGCACCCCTCACTGTAACACACCAATATATCCCGCACCCCTCACTGTAACACACCGATATACCCCACACCCCTCACTGTAACACACTGATATACCCCACACCCCTCACTGTTACACACCGATGTACCCCACACCCCTCACTGTCACACACCGATATACCCCACACCCCTCACTGTAACACACCGATATCCCCTACACCCCTCACTGTAACACACTGATATACCCCACATCCCTCACTGTAACACACCGATATACCCTATACCCCTCATTGTAACACACCGATTTACCGCGCACCCCTCACTGTAACACACCGATATATCCCGCATCCCTCACTGTAACACACCGATATACCCCGCGCCCCTCACTGTAACACACCGATACACCCCTCACTGTCACACACCAATATACCCAACACCCCTCACTGCAACACACCGATATACCCCACACCCCTCACTGTAACACACCGATACACTCCGCACCCCTCACTGTAACACACCGTTTTCCCCCACACCCCTCACTGTATCACATCGATATACCCTACACCCCTCGTTGTAACACACCGATATACCCTGCACCCCTCACTGTAACACACCGATATACCCCACACCCCTCACTGTATCACATCGATATACCCTACACCCCTCGTTGTAACACACCGATATACCCTGCACCCCTCACTGTAACACACCGATACACCCCACACCCCGCACTGTAACACACCAATATACCCGACACCCCTCATTGTAACACACCGATACACCCCACACCTCTCACTGTAACATACCGATACACCCCACACCCCGCACTGTAACACACCGATACACCCCACACCCCTCACTGTAACACACCGATACACCCCACACCCCTCATTGTAACACACCGATATACCCCACACCGCACACTGTAACACACCAATATATCCCGCACCCCTCACTGTAACACACCGAAACACACCACACCCCTCACTGTCACACACCGATATACTCCACACCCCTCACTGTAACACACAGATACACCCCGCACCCCTCACTGTAACACACCGATATACCCTACACCCCTCACTGTAACACACCGATACACCCCGCACCCCTCACTTAACACACCGATACACCCCGCACCCCTCACTGTAACACACCGATATTCCCCACACCCCTCATTGTAACACACCGATATACCCCGCACCCCTCACTGTAACACACCAATATATCCCGCACCCCTCACTGTAACACACCGATATACCCCACACCCCTCACTGTAACACACTGATATACCCGGCGCCCTTCACTGTAAAACACCGATATAACCCGCGCCCCTCACTGTAACATACCGATATACCCCACACCCCTCACTGTAACACACCGATATTCCCCACACCCCTCACTGTAAAACACCGATAGACCACACCCCTCACTGTCACACACCGATATACCCCACACCCCTCACTGTTACACACCGATGTACCCCACACCCCTCACTGTCACACACCGATATACCCCACACCCCTCACTGTAACACACCGATACACCCCACACCCCTCACTGTAACACACCGATATACCCCACACCCCTCACTGTAACACACCGATACACCCCTCTCTGTCACACACCAATATACCCAACACCACTCACTGTAACACACCGATACACCGCGCACCCCTCACTGTAACACACCGATACACCCCACACCCCTCACTGTAACACACCGATATACCCCACACCCCTCACTGTAACACACCGATATACCCCGCACCCCTCACTGTAACACACCAGTACACCCCACACCCCTCACTGTAACACACCGATACACCCCACACCCCTCACTAACACACCGATATACCCCGCACCCCTCACAGTAACACACCGATATACCCCACACCCCTCACTGTAACACACCGATACACCCCACACCCCTCACTGTAACACACCGATATATCCCGCATCCCTCACTGTAACACACCGATATACCCCGCGCCCCTCACTGTATCATACCGATATTCCCCACACCCCTCACTGTAACACACCGATACACCCCGCACCCCTCACTGTAACACACTGATAAAGCCCACACCCCTCACTGTGACACACCGATGCACCCCTCACTGTCACACACCAATATAGCCCACACGCTCACTGTAACACACCGATATACTCCACACCCCTCATTGTAACACACCGATACACCCCACACCCCTCACTGTAACACACCGATATACCCCACACCCCTCACTGTAACACACCGATACACCCCGCATCCCTCATTGTAACACACCGATACACCCCACACCCCTCACTGTTACACACCGATATATCCTGCACCCCTCACTGTAACACACCGATATACCCCACACCCCTCACTGTGACACACCGATACATCCCACACCCCGCACTGTAACACACCGATATACCCCACACCCCTCACTGTAACACACCGATATACCCCACACCCCTCACTGTAACACACCGATTTATCCCACACCCCTCACTGTAACACACCGATACACCCCACACCCCTCACTGTAACACACCGAAACACACCACACCCCTCACTGACACACACCGATATATTCCACACCCCTCACTGTAACACACATATACACCCCGCACCCCTCACTGTAACACACCGATATACCCTACACCCCTCACTGTAACACACCGATACACCCCGCACCCCTCACTAACACACCGATACACCCCTCACTGTAACACACCGATACACCCCGCACCCCTCACTGTAACACACCGATACACCCCAAACCCCTCACTGTAACACACCGATACACTCCACACCCCTCACTGTAACACACCGATATACCCCGCACCCCTCACTGTAACACCCCGAGAAACCACACACCCCTCACTGTAACACACCGATATACCCCACATCCCTCACTGTAACAGACCGATATACCCCGCACCCCACACTGTAACACACCGAAACACCCCGCACCCCTCACTGTAACACACCGATATACCACACACCCCTCACTGTAACACACCGATATACCCCACTCCCCTCACTGTAACAGACCGATATACCCCGCCCCCCTCACTGTAACACCCCGAGAAACCACACACCCCTCACTGTAACACACCGATATACCCCACATCCCTCACTGTAACAGACCGATATACCCCGCACCCCACACTGTAACACACCGAAACACCCCGCACCCCTCACTGTAACACACCGATATACCACACACCCCTCACTGTAACACACCGATATACCCCACACCCCTCACTGTAACACACCGATATACCCCACACCCCTCACTGTAACACACCGATATACCCTACACCCCTCATTGTAACACACCGATATACCCCGCACCCCTCACTGTAACACACCGATATATCCCGCATCCCTCACTGTAACACACCGATATACCCCACACCCCTCACTGTAACACACCGATACACCCCACACCTCTCACTGCAACACTCCGATACTCCCCACACCTCTCACTGTAACACACCGATATACCCCACACCCCTCACTGTAACACACCGATACACCCCTCACTGTCACACACCAATATACCCAACACCCCTCACTGCAACACACCGATATACCCCACACCCCTCACTGTAACACACCGATACACTCCGCACCCCTCACTGTAACACACCGATATACCCCACACCCCTCACTGTAACACACCGATATACCCCACACCCCTCACTGTAACACACCGATATACCCTACACCCCTCATTGTAACACACCGATATACCCCGCACCCCTCACTGTAACACACCGATACACCCCACATCCCTCACTGTAACACACCGATATACCCCACACCCCTCACTGTAACACACCGATATACCCCACACCCCTCACTGTAACACACCGATATACCCCACACCCCTCACTGTAACACACCGATATACCCTACACCCCTCATTGTAACACACCGATATACCCCGCACCCCTCACTGTAACACACCGATATATCCCGCATCCCTCACTGTAACACACCGATATACCCCACACCCCTCACTGTAACACACCGATACACCCCACACCTCTCACTGCAACACTCCGATACTCCCCACACCTCTCACTGTAACACACCGATATACCCCACACCCCTCACTGTAACACACCGATACACCCCTCACTGTCACACACCAATATACCCAACACCCCTCACTGCAACACACCGATATACCCCACACCCCTCACTGTAACACACCGATACACTCCGCACCCCTCACTGTAACACACCGATATACCCTACACCCCTCGTTGTAACACACCGATATACCCTACACCCCTCGTTGTAACACACCGATATACCCTACACCCCTCACTGTATCACACCGATATACCCTGCACCCCTCACTGTAACACACCGATATATCCCGCACCCCTCACTGTAACACACCGATACACCCCACACCCCTCACTGTAACACACCGATACACCCCACACCCCGCACTGTAACACACCGATATACCCCGCACCCCTCACTGTAACACACCGATACACCCCACACCCCTCACTGTCACACACCGATATACCCCACACCACTCACTGTCACACACCGATATACCCCTTACCCCTCACTGTAACACACCGATACACCCCACACCCCTCACTGTAACACACCGATACACCACACACCCCTCACTGTAACACACCGATATACCCCACACCCCTCATTGTAACACACCGATATACCCCATACCCCTCACTGTAACACACCGATACACCCCACACCCCTCACTGTAACACACCGATATACCCCACACCCCTCACTGTAACACACCGATATACCCCACACCCCTCATTGTAACACACCGATATACCCCACACCCCTCACTGTAACACACCGATATATCCCGCACCCCTCACTGTAACACACTGATATACCCTACACCCCTCATTGTAACACACCGATATACCCCACACCCCTCATTGTAACACACCGATATACCCCACACCCCTCACTGTAACACACCGATATATCCCGCACCCCTCACTGTAACACACCGATACACCCCACACCTCTCACTGTAACACACCGATATACCCCACACCCCTCACTGTAACACACTGAAACACCCCACACCCCTCACTGTCACACACCGATATAACCCAAACCCCTCACTGTAACTCACCGATATACCCCACATCCCTCACTGTAACACGATATATCCCGCACCCCTCACTGTAACCCACCGATATACCCCACATCCCTCACTGTAACACACCGATACACCCCGCACCCCTCACTGTAACACACCGATATACCCCACACCCCTCATTGTAACACACCAATATACCCCGCACCCCTCACTGTAACACACCAGTACACCCCACACCCCTCACTGTAACACACCGATACACCCCACACCCCTCACTAACACACCGATATACCCCGCACCCCTCACAGTAACACACCGATATACCCCACACCCCTCACTGTAACACACCGATACACCCCACACCCCTCACTGTAACACACCGATATATCCCGCATCCCTCACTGTAACACACCGATATACCCCGCGCCCCTCACTGTATCATACCGATATTCCCCACACCCCTCACTGTAACACACCGATACACCCCGCACCCCTCACTGTAACACACTGATAAAGCCCACACCCCTCACTGTGACACACCGATGCACCCCTCACTGTCACACACCAATATAGCCCACACGCTCACTGTAACACACCGATATACTCCACACCCCTCATTGTAACACACCGATACACCCCACACCCCTCACTGTAACACACCGATATACCCCACACCCCTCACTGTAACACACCGATACACCCCGCATCCCTCATTGTAACACACCGATACACCCCACACCCCTCACTGTTACACACCGATATATCCTGCACCCCTCACTGTAACACACCGATATACCCCACACCCCTCACTGTGACACACCGATACATCCCACACCCCGCACTGTAACACACCGATATACCCCACACCCCTCACTGTAACACACCGATATACCCCACACCCCTCACTGTAACACACCGATTTATCCCACACCCCTCACTGTAACACACCGATACACCCCACACCCCTCACTGTAACACACCGATACACCCCACACCCCTCACTGTGACACACCGATACACCCCGCACCCCTCACTGTAACACACCGATATACCCTACACCCCTCACTGTAACACACCGATATACCCCACACCCCTCACTGTAACACACCGATATACCCCACACCCCTCACTGTAACACACCGATATATCCCACACTCCTCACTGTAACACACCGATATACCCTACACCCCTCACTGTAACACACTGATATACCCCACACCCCTCACTGTAACACACCGATATACCCTACACCCCTCATTGTAACACACCGATATACCCCGCACCCCTCACTGTAACACACCGATATATCCCGCATCCCTCACTGTAACACACCGATACACCCCACACCCCTCACTGTAACACACCGATATACCCCACACCCCTCACTGTAACACACCGATTTATCCCACACCCCTCACTGTAACACACCGATACACCCCACACCCCTCATTGTAACACACCGATATACCCCGCACCCCTCACTGTAACACACCGATATACCCCACACCCCTCACTGTAACACTCTGATATACCCCACACCCCTCACTGTAACACTCTGATATACCCCACACAGCTCTGGCAGCGATGGAACTTGCTCAGAGGTTCTGGAATGTGTGTTTAGTGTGTCTGCATTGACCCACTCCCTGAACTTTCCCCAGCCAAAGGCCCATATTTCTGCCTTAAACCTGACTCTGTCTCTCTCTCTCTCTCTTTCTGATTTTGCAATTTCTTGGGGGGTTTGTATTGACGTAATGTTGGCAAGAAGGCGGTGACTGGAGAGACGTCAGTTTAAAGGACTTCACAATTTGATATCTGACCAATTAAGGATTTCTTTAATAAGAGAAAAGCCAGAGAGAGGAGACAGAGAGAGACAGAAAAGTGCAGAGTGTGAACAGCGGCAGTCACTCTGGGAGTGCGAGGATCAGCCCCGTACGCGGAGTCAGGGCAATTGTGTCTCACTGGCTCGATCACAAAACACGCTGCACACTCTGAGTAAGTATCCTAAAAATGTTTTACAACAGGGAGGCAGGAGGGATCATCACTGTTTGAAAAGGATGTCGACAAGGCAGTTGCAAATAACGGGGGACAAGGTTAACGAAACCTCCTGCAAAACCTTATCCAAACTTCCTTGAAAACTTTTGAAAAATGTGCGATGCTTGCTTTTTTTTGATGTTGTTGCTTTCAGAAGTGATTGCTTTTTCGTTTGGAAAGCTCGCCAATTACTGTCGAACAACAGAGTTTTATCACTTAGGACCAAAACTGAGAGTGTGACAAATGCTTATCTGTTCCATCTGCAGGTTTAGTTCAATAGACCCCAGAGAACCAGTGTGTGTGTTTGTGTGTGTGAGAGAGAGAATGAGAGAAAGTGTGTCTTTATTCAATGAAAGCCCACAAACAAAACCAACACTCCCAGATGCATCAGCGGAATATAATTCGCCAAAAAAGGCAATTGTCTATCTCCAGGCAAATCCTGGATTTTGGCAGGCACGCCTTCCCACACTGTGATTGCCCCCTGCTGGAAAGTCCAACCACCCCATTCGCAGACCGGGGGCGGGGGGGATACAGAGACAGAAACGTTTGCTTTCGGAAGCCGAGCTCCTCACACAATACATCCACAGGAATATGAAAAGGAAATTTATTCCAAAACACTGCACAACTCTTAAAGGGTGCTACAGTGAGGGGTGTGGGATGTATCGGTGTGTTACAGTGAGGGGTGTGGGGTATATCGGTGTGTTACAGTGAGGGGTGTAGGGTATATCGGTGTGTTACAGTGAGAGGTGTGGGGTGTATCGGTGTGTTACAGTGAGGGGTGTGGGGTGTATCGGTGTGTTACAGTGAGGGGTGTGGGGTGTATCGGTGTGTTACAGTGAGGGGTGTGGGATGTATCGGTGTGTTACAGTGAGAGGTGTGGGGTATATCGGTGTGTTACAGTGAGGGGTGTGGGGTATATCGGTGTGTTACAGTGAGAGGTGTGGGGTATATCGGTGTGTTACAGTGAGGGGTGTAGGGTATATCGGTGTGTTACAGTGAGAGGTGTGGGGTATATCGGTGTGTTACAGTGAGGGGTGTGGGGTATATCGGTGTGTTACAGTGAGGGGTGCGGGGTATATCGGTGTGTTACAGTGAGGGGTGTGGGGTATATCGGTCTGTTACAGTGAGGGGTGTGGGGTATATCGGTGTGTTACAGAGAGGGGTGTGGGGTATATCAGTGTGTTACAGTGAGGGGTGCGGGGTGTATCAGTGTGTTACAGTGAGGGGTGTGGGGTATATCAGTGTGTTACAGTGAGGGGTGTGGGGTGTATTGGTGTGTTACAGTGTGGGTTGTGGGGTGTATCGGTGTATTACAGTGAGGGGTGTGGGGTATATCGCTGTGTTACAGTGAGGAGTGTGGATTATATCGGTGTGTTACAGTTAGGGGTGTGGGGTATATCGGTGTGTTACAGTGAGGGGTGAGGGGTATATTGGTGTGTCACAGTGTGGGGTGTGGGTATATCGGTGTGTTACAGTGAGGGGTGTGGGGTATATCGCTGTGTTACAGTGAGGAGTGTGGGGTATATCGGTGTGTTAGAGTGAGGGGTGTGGGGTATATCGGTGTGTTACAGTGAGGGGTGTGGTGTGTATCGGTGTGTTACAGTGAGGGGTGTGGGGTATATCGGAGTGTTACAGTGAGGGGTGTGGGGTATATCGGTGTGTTACAATGAGGGGTGTGGGGTATATCAGTGTGTTACAGTGAGGGGTGTGGGGTGTATCGGTGTGTTACAGTGAGGGGTGTAGGGTATATCGGTGTGTTACAATGAGGGGTGTGGGGTATATCAGTGTGTTACAGTGAGGGGTGTGGGGTGTATCGGAGTGTTACAGTGAGGGGGGTGGGGTATATCGGTGTGTTACAGTGAGGGGGGTGGGGTATATCGGTGTGTTACAGTGAGTGGGGTGGGGTTATATCGGTGTGTTACAGTGAGGGGTGTATCGGTGTGTTACAGTGAGGGGTGTATCGGTGTGTTACAGTGAGGGGGGTGGGGTAGATCGGTGTGTTACAGTGAGTGGGGTGGGGTTATATCGGTGTGTTACAGTGAGGGGTATATCGGTGTGTTACAGTGAGCGGTGTGTGGTATATCGGTGTGTTACAGTGAGGGGGTGCGGGGTATATCAGTGTGTTACAGTGAGGGGTGCGGGGCATATCGGTGTGTTACAGTGAGGGGTGCGGGGTATATCGGTGTGTTACAGAGAGGGGTGTAGGGTATATCGCTATCTCTGTCATCTCCTCCATCACCCTTCAACCCTTCCTTATCTGTTCATCTCCTGCAATCCTGCCTCCCCTCCCTACATGACTCAACTGCAATAACCCCTAACCCCTCACAATCTTTGTCAAGTCCTCCAGGCCCTACACCACCCTCCCTATCTCTGACACCTCCCCTGACCCTTAAACCTCTCCCTATCTCAGACACCTCCCCTGACCCTTAAACCTCTCCCTATCTCTGACACCTCCCCTGGCCCTTAAACCTCTCCCTATCTCTGACACCTCCCCTGACCCTTAAACCTCTCCCTATCTCTGACACCTCCCCTGGCCCTTAAACCTCTCCCTATCTCTGACACCTCCCCTGGCCCTTAAACCTCTCCCTATCTCTGACACCTCCCCTGACCCTTAAACCTCTCCCTATCTCTGACACCTCCCTTGGCCCTTAAACCTATCCCTATCTCTGACACCTCCCTGACCCTTTAACCTCTCCCTATCTCTGACACCTCCCCTGACCCTTAAACCTCTCCCTATCTCTGACACCTCCCCGAATTTTAAACCTCTCCCTATCTCTGACACCTCCCCTGACCCTTAAACCTATCCCTATCTCTGACACCTCCCCGACCCTTAAACCTCTCCCTATCTCTGACACCTCCCCGAATCTTAAACCTCTCCCTATCTCTGACACCTCCATTGACCCTTAAACCTCTCCCTATCTCTGACACCTCCACTGACCCTTAAACCTCTCCCTATCTCTGACACCTCCACTGACCCTTAAACCTCTCCCTATCTCTGACACCTCCACCTGACCCTTAAACCTCTCCCTATCTCTGACACCTCGTCCTGACCCTTAAACCTCTATCTCTGACATCTCCATCAGCCCCCTACAACCACCTCCCTATCTCTCACACTTCCTCCTGCACCCTCCACCCATCCCTATCTCTAGCATCTCTTCCAATACCTACACTCCCACCCTATCTCTGTAACCTCTTCCAGCGCTTACAACCCCTCCCTATATCTGTCACCACCTCCAGCCGCTCCACCTCTCCCTACCTCTGACACGTCCTCCTGACCTCTACACCCCTCTCTGACTCTGTCACCTCCTCCAGCCCCTTACAACCCCTCCCTATCTCTGTTACCCCCTCCAGCCACTACTCACCCTTACACGTCTTCCAGCCACTACACCCCCTCCCTACCTCTGACACATCCTCCTGACCCCTACACCCCTCTCTATCTCTGACACCTCCTCCAGCCCCTTCACCCCCTCCCTATAAGTGTCATCTCCTCCATCCCCCTACACCCCCTCCCTATCTCTAACACCACCTCCAACCCCTACACCCCTCCCTATATCTGTCACCTCCTTCCGACCCCCTACACCCCCTCCCTATTTCTATTGCCTCCTCCTGACCCCTACAGCCCCTCCTTGTCTCTGACACCTCCTCCAGCCCCTACACCCCCTCCCTATGTCTGTCACCTCTTCCTGCCCCCGCACCCCCTCCCTATCTCTGTTACCTCTTCCAGCCCACTACACACCCTCCCTATCTCTGTCACAGCCTCCAGCCCCTACACCTCCGCCCTATCTCTGTGCCTCCTCCATCCCCTATACCCCTCCCTATCTCTAACACCACCTCCAACCCCTACACCCCTCCCTATCTGTCACCTCCCCAGCCTGCGACACCCCCCTCCCTATCTCCATCACCTCCTCCAGCCCCCTATACCCCCTCCCTGTCTCTGTCACCTTTTCCAGGCCCTACATCCCCTCCCTATCTCTGTCACCTCCTCCAGCCCCTACACACCCTCTCTATCTCCGTCACCCCCTCCAGCCCCCTACACCCCCTCCCTATCTCTGTCACCTCCTCCAGCTCCCTACACACCCTCCCTATCTCTGTCACCTCCTCCAGCCCCGTACACCCCTTCCCTATCTCTGTCACCTCCTCCAGCCCCGTACACCCCTTCCCTATCTCTGTCACCTCCTCCAGCCCCGTACACCCCTTCCCTATCTCTGTCACACCCTCCAGCCCCCTATACCCCTCCCTATCTCTGTCACCTCCGCCAGCCTGCTACACCCCCTCCCTATCTCTGTCACCTCCTCCAGCCCCCTACACCCCCTCCCTATCTCTGATACCTCCTCCTGACCCCCACACTCCCTCTCTGTCACATCCTACATCCCCAACACCCCCTCCCTATCTCTGTCACCTCCTCCAGCCCCCTAAACCCCCTCCCTATAACTGTCACCTCCTCCAGCCCCCTCCACCCCTCCCTATCTGTGTCACCTCTGCCTGCCTGCTACACCCCCTCCCTATCACTGTCACCTCCTCCTGACCCCTACACCCCCTCCCTATCTCCATCTCCTCCCGCTGACCCCTTGTCCCCCTCCCTATCTCTACATTCTCCAACCCTAACACCCCCTCCCTATCTCTGTCACCCCATCCTGCCCCTTACACATCCTCCCTGTCTCCGTCACCTCCTCCAGCCCCTTACACCCCCTCCCTATCTCCGTCACCTTCTCCAGCCCCTACACCCCCTCCCTATCTCTGTCACCTCCTCCAGCCCCTACACATCCTCCTTATCTCTGTCACCTCCTCCAGCCCCTACACCCCCTCCCTATCTCCGTCACCTCCTCCAGCCCCTACACTCCCTCCCTATCTCCGTCACCTCCTCCAATCCCTACACCCCCTCCCTATCTCCGTCACCTTCTCCAGCCCCTACACCCCCTCCCTATCTCCGTCACCTCCTCCAGCCCCTACACTCCTCTACACCTATTTTACCACCTCCAACCCCTCCATCACCTCCTCCTGTCCCTATACACCTCTGTATCTCTGTCATCTCCTCCAGCCCCCTCTACTCTGTCCCTGTCTCTGTCACTACCTCCAGGCCTGCACCCCTCCCTAACTCCCTCACATCATTTACCAGCCCCCTACAGCCCTCCCTATCTCTGATACCTCCTTCTCCATTCCTCCCTAAATGTGTCTCCTCCGACGACCCTCCAAGATGTCCCTCCAATTCTGTCCCCTAAGTGTTCCCCCAGTGCCCATCGCTCTGCCATTTGGAGCTGTTCCTTCTGTCTCCGGGGACAGGTTTTCAGGAAGTGACCTAATCCCTGGACTCATGTCCCCTCACCACCCCTTCCCCCGTCTCCAGCAGTGTCTGTTTCTCCCCACTGCATTACCCCTGACTCTGGTGTCTGTCTCCTCACTGTCTCCCCTCGATTGAGCTGAGAATTCTTTTGGCTCCTGCCCCATCAGCACTGGACCTCAGGAGGTTGCATGTTGTGCCAATAATTTTGGCTTTTCTTGGAAAGCCTTTACATTCAGGTTCCTTCTTGCCTGTCGATTTACTGCCTTTTATTGGTAAGCAATAATTTCAGGGAACAATGATTCTCTCTGTCCCTGACCCTGACTGGAAACAGAACATTGAGATTAGAAAGCAAAGACCTTCAGTCTCCGTATCTAGCAGCTTGATAAGTGGACAATGCCCTGATAACTGACTGACGACTCATGTTGGTCCATTTCAGTTCACCCTAGCATTCTGAAAGCGGCAGGGGATGTCTTCCTGTAGCTGTACTACTGGGGCACTGGGTAGGCCACACCTGGAGTACTGCGTGCACTGTTTTGGGGTCTCCCTGTCTGAGGGAGGATGTTCTGGGGATGGAGGGACTGCAATGAAGGTTGATTCGTGGGGATGGCAGGACTCGTGCAGGAAGAGAGACTGGTTTGGATAGGATTATATTCACTGGAGTTCAAAAGAATGAGGAGGATCTCATAGAAACATATAAAATTCTAAAAGGACTAGACACAGTAAATAGAGTCATAGAGCTGTACACGATTGAAACAGACCCTTCACTTCATCTCATCCGTGCTGACCCAGATATCCTAAATTAATCCAGTCCCATTTGCCAGCATTTGGACCCTATCCCTCTAAACCCTTCCTATCCATGTCCCCATCCAGATGCCTTTTAAATCTTGCAACTGTACCAGCCCCCACCACCTCCTCTGGTGGCTCGTTCCACACCACCACCCTCTCTGTGTGAAAACCTTACCCGTCAGGTCCTTTTTAAACCTTTCCCTTCTCATCTTAAACCTATGCCACACTAGTTTTGGGCTCCCCCACCCTGGAACAAAGGCCTTGACTGTTTATCCAATCCACACCCTTCATGATGGGGGGGCCTGTTTGGGGATTATCAAGCACTAGGAACAAAATTAAGGAACAGGTCCTTGAGGGTCATAATCTCCGGATTACTGCCTGACCCATGTGCAAATTGCCTTCGGGATAAGAGAACTAGGGAAGTAAACACATGGCTAAGGGAGTGGTGTGGAAAAGAGGGACTCCATTTCATGGGGCGTGGGCATCAGTTTTGGAACCGGGGCGGGGGGGGATCTGTACTGATGGGATGGTCTCTATCTGAACTGATCTGGAACCAGTGTTCTAACAAAAAGGAGGAATAGGGTGGTCACTAGGACTTTAAACTAGTGATTGAGGGGGAAGGGAAAGGGAAAATGACATGGAGTGTAAATAAAAAGGCAAGCAGCAGGTTAGCATGTGTGCAGGAGGGTTTCAGTTCAAGGCAGACTATGGATGAAGCAAAAAGGAAGGATAACTCAGGTGATGTTATTAGAGATGTTGGAAATCATGAGGGTAAGAAAGCTAGCATAAAGGCACTTTACCTGAATGCTCGTAGCATTCGTAATGAGGTTGATGAGTTAACAGCACAAATCATTGCGAATGAATATGATTTGGTAGCCGTTACAGAGACATGGTTACAGGATGGTCACGACTGGGAGTTAAATATCCAGGGGTGCCAGACTATTCAGATGGACAGACAGGAAAGTAAGGGAGGTGGTGTAGCTCTGATATTCAAGAACGACATCAGGGCGGTGCTGAGAGATGATATAGGTTCTATGGGGAATGAGGTTGAATCCATTTGGGTGGAAATTAGAAATTCTAAGAGGAAAAAGTCACTGATAGGGGTAGTCTACAGGCCACCAACTAATAACATCACATTGGGCTGGGCAATAAATAAAAAAAAACTAATGTCTGTAAAAATGGTACAGCAATTATCATGGGGGATTTTAATCTACATGTAGATTGGTTGAACCAGCTCGGTCAGGGTAGCCCTGAGGAGGAGTTTGTTGAGTGTATCCGTGATAGTCTTCTGGAACAGTATGTAATGGAACCGACGAGGGAGCAAGCTATCCTAGATCTGGTCCTGTGTAATGAGACAGGAATAATTAATGACCTCATTGATAGGGATCCTCTTGGAAGGAGTGATCACAGTATAGCTGAATTGAGAATACAGATGGAGAGTGTGAAGATAAAATCCAATACCAGGGTCCTATGCTTGAACAAGGGGGACTACAATGGAATGAGGGAGGACTTGGCTAAAGTAGACTGGAAACAAAGATTTTATGGTGGGACAGTTGACGAGCAGTGGAGGACTTTCAAAGCAATTTTTCAAAGCTATAAAGAAATGTAAGATAGAACATGAGAAAAAAACTACACAGAATTCTATGAAGACATTACAAGCCAGGTGGACAATGGGGACCCAGAGGATGCGGTGTACCTAGTTTTCCAAAAGGCCTTTGACAAGGTGCTGCACAAGAGGCTGCTGCATAAGATAAGGTTGCATGGTGTTAGGGGTAAAGTATTAGCATAGACAGAGGATTAGTTGACTAACAGGAAGCAAAGAGTGGGGATAAGTGAGTGCTATTCTGGCTGACTAGTGATGTGCCTCAGAGATTGGTGTTGGGACCGCAATTATTTACAATTTATTCAGATGATTTGGAGTTGGGGACCACGTGTAGGGTGTCAAAGTTTGCAGATGACACTAAGGTGAGTGGCAGAGCAAAGTGTGCAGAGGACAGTGAAACTTTGCAGAGGAATATAGATACATTGAGTGAGTGGGCAAAGGTCTGGCAGATGGAATACAATGTAAATAAATGTGAAGTCATACATTTTGGTAGGAGTAATAGTAAAAAGGATTATTACTTGAATGGTAAAAAGCTGCAGCATGCTGCTCTGCAGAGGGACCTGGGTGTCCTTGTGCAGGAATCTCAGAAGGTTGGTCTACAGGTACAACAAGTAATTAGGAAGGCAAATGGAATTTTGTCCTTCATTGCTAAAGGGATTGAGGTTAAAAGCAGGGAGGTTATGTTGCAGCTGTACAAGGTGCTGGTGAGGCCACACCTGGAGTACTGTGTGCAGTTTTGGTCTCCTTACTTGAGGAAGGATGTACTGGCACTGGAGGGAGTGCAGAGGTGGTTCACTATGTTGATTCCGGAGTTGAGGGGATTGTCTTATGAGGAGAGACTGAGTAGTTTGGGATTATATTAATTATATTAATTGGAATTCAAAAGATTGAGGGGGGATCTTATAGAAACATATAAAATTATGAAGGAAATAGATAAGATAGAAGTACAGAGGATGTTCTCACTGGCAGGTGAAGCTAGGACAAGAGGGCATAGCCTCAAGATTAGAGGGAGCAGATTTAGGACTGAATGGAGAAGGAATTTCTTCACCCAGAGGGTTGTTAATCTATGGAATCCCTTGCCCAGTGAAGTAATTGACACTAATTCAGTAAACGTTTTTAAAGCTAAGGTAGATTTTTGTTGAACAATAAAGGAATTAAGGGATACAGTGAGAGCACGGGTAAGTGGATCTGAGTCCACGAAAAGATCAGCCATGATCTTATTGAATTGCAGAGCGGGCTTGAAGGGCCAAACAGCCTACGCCTGCTCCTAGTTCTTACGTTCTTATGTTGTTATGAGCTTATAAACCTCTGTAAGGTCACCCCTCAGCCTCCAATGCTCCAGGGAAAATAGCCCCAGCCTAATCAACCTCTCCCGATAGCTCACACACCACAACCCTGGTAATATCCTTGTAAATCTTTTCTGGACCCTTTCAAGTTTCATAATGGGGTGGCATGGTGACTCAATGGTTAGCACTGCAGCCTCACAGCACCAGGGACCCGGGTTCAATTCCAGCCTCGGGTGACTGTCTGTGTGGAGTCTGCACATTCTCCCTGTGTCTGTGTGGGTTTCCTCCGGGTGCTCCGGTTTCCTCCCACAGTCCAAATATGTGCAGGCTAAGTGGGTGCTAAATTGCACGTAGTGTTTAGGGGTGTGTGGGTAACAGGGGGATGGTTCTGGGTGGGATGCTTCAAGGGGTGGTGTGGGCTTGTTGGGCCGAAGGCCCTGTTTCCACACTGTAGGGAATCTAATCTAACACCCAGAATTGAATGCAATACTCCAAAAGTGGCCTCACCAATACAGCTGCAACATAACCTCCCAACTCTTACACTCAATGCACTGACCAATAAAGGCAAGCTTTCCAAACACCCCTTCACTGAGGGAGCACCGCTGAGGGAGTACTTCTCTGTACTTCTATCTTATGTATTTCCTTCATAATTTGATATGTTTCTATAAGATCCCCCCTCAATCTTCTGAATTCCAATTAATATAATTGTCGGAGGGTCAGTGCTGATGGAGGGGACACTGTCGGAGGGTCAGTGCTGATGGAGCGGGCACTGTCAGAGGGTCAGTGCTGAGGGAGTGGGCCCTGTCGGAGGGTCAGTGCTGATGGAGGGGGCACTGTCAGAGGGTCAGTGCTGAGGGAGTGGGCCCTGTCGGAGGGTCAGTGCTGATGGAGGGGGCACTGTCAGAGGGTCAGTGCTGAGGAAGTGGGCCCTGTCGGAGGGTCAGTGCTGATGGAGGGGGCACTGTCAGAGGGTCAGTGCTGATGGAGCGGGCACTGTCAGAGGGTCAGTGCTGATGGAGCGGGCACTGTCGGAGGGTTAGTGCTGAAGGAGGGGACACTGTCAGAGGGTCCGTGCTGATGGAGCAGGCACTGCTGGGGGGTCAGCAAAAGCAACAATTGTTAGACAGAACTAAACAATCCCACAACAGATCAGATCTAAGCTCTGCAGTTCTGCCACATCCAGTCGGGAATGGTGGTCGACAATTAAACAACTCACCAGAGGCAGAGGCTCCACAAATCTCCCCATTCTCAATGACGGAAGAGCCCAGTACATCAGTGCAAAAGAAAAGCTGAAGGGTTCACAACCATCTTCAGCCAGAAGTGCCGAGTGGATGATCCATCTCAGTCTCCTCCTGTGGCCCCATCGTTGCTTCAGACATGAACAAAAGAGCTGAGTTCCAGAGGTGAGGCGAGAGTGACAGCCCTTGACATGAAGCCTGCATTTGACAGACTGTGGTTTCAAGGAGACCGAGCAAACCCAGAATCAATGGGTAGCAGGGGGCAAAATCTCTGCTGGTCGGAGTCGTACCTGGTATAGCTTCAGGACACCTCTGCAGGATTTCGTCAGGATAGTGCCCTGGGCCAAGCCATCTTCAGCTGCTTCATCACTGCCCTTCCCTCCACCGTGAGGTTAGAGGTAGGAATGTTTGCTGATGATTGCACAATGTTCAGCATCATTCACCGCTCCTCAGCGACTGAAGCCGTCCATGTTCAAATGCAGGAAGACCTGGACAGTATCCAGGCTGGGCTGACAAATTCCAAGTTACAGTCACACCCCACAGGAGCCAGGCAGTGACTAACTCCCACACGACAGAATCTAACCATCGCCCCCTTGACATGAAATAGCATTAGCATCACCAAATCACCCACAATTAATATCCTGGATGTTGTCATTGTCCAAAAACTGAACTGGGACCCAGCCCCATACCAATACTGGAGCAGGTCAGAGGCTGGGAATCCTGCAGCGAGTAACTCCCATCCCGACTCCCCCCCAAAGCCTGTACCACCATCGACAAGGCACAAGTCAGGAGGGTGAGGGAAGACTCCCCACTTGCCTGGAGAAGCTTAACACCATCCAGGACAAAGCAGCTGCCCCTCCTGCTCGATTGACACGCTAGACCCCCACTCGACACTCTTCCTCCACCACCGATGCACAGCAGCAGCAGTGTGTACCATTGTCACGACACACTGCAGCGACTCGCCAAGGATACTCTGACAGCACCTTCCAAACCCATCACCCTCTACCCCCTGGAAGGGTGAGGGGCTGCACACACACAGAGGGAGACACCAGCATCTGCGAATTCCCCACTGAGATCCCCACGCCATCGTGACTGGGAACAATGATGACTGTTCCTTTCGGGTCATTGGAGCCAGAATCCTGGGATACCCTCCCAGATGGGGCACTGTGTCAGGGTGCCCCTACATCAGCGGGTCAAAAAGGGCAGCTCAATACCGCCTTCTCTGGGTCAATTAGGGATGGGGTAACAATCATGAGGCTCATCCAGCAACACTCACATCCAGTGAGTGAATTGAAAACTTCATGAAGAGAATGAATTTGGGTGACAACCACGATGGCTCTTTGTGGGATCTTGCTGTGCATCACTGGCCTGTAGAGGGCAATATCTACTCCACCCTGCAGCTACTTGCCCAGCCCCGTGTGCAGTGAGGACCAGGGCAGTGTCTACAACAGCAAACTCTGGCAGTTTGTACACTGCACAGTCTTAATCATTGCAAACATTTCTGATCTGAGTCAGCCACCTGTTCCCCCTGATACTTGCCCACAAGACACGTCAATTCGAATCATTCTTTCTCACTCTCACTTTTATTTTCTCACAATCTCTGCTCCATTTTCCGTTCACGCTCTCTCTCACTCCTGCTGTCTGTTGGCCCACCATTTCACTCAGCGTGAATGGAAAGGGGCTTTGGATCCATTGGGATTGTGTAGGCAGGGAGTGAATGGAAAGGGATGTGGGTTCATTGGGATGGTGTAGAGTAGGAGTGAACGGGAAGGGTTTCGGTCATTGGGATGGTGTAGAATGGGAGTGAGCAGGAAAGGGGTTTGGGCCCATTAAGATGGTGCAGAATGGGAGTGAATGGGAAGGGGTTTGGGTCCATTGGGATTGTGTAGAGTGGGAGTGAATGGTAAGGGGTTTGGGATCCATTGGGAGGGTGTAGAATTGGAGTGAACGGGAAGGGGTTTGGGTCCATTGGGATTGTGTAGAGTGGGAGTGAATGGGAAGGGGGTTGGGGTCCATGGGGATGGTGGAGAATGGGAGTGAACGGGAAGGGGTTTGGATCCATTGGATGGTATAGAATGGGAAGGGGTTTGGGTCATTGGGATGGTGTAGAGTGGGAGTGAACAGGAAGAGGTCTGGCGTTCATGGGCACGGTGCAGGTGGGAGTGAACGGGAAGGAGTTTGGATCCATTGGGATGGTGTAGAGCGGGCGTGAATGGGAAGGGGTTTGGATCCATTGCGATGGTGTAGAGTGGGAGTGAATGGGAAGAGGTTTGGGTCCATTGCGATGGTGTAGAGTGGGAGTGAATGGGAAGGGGTTTGGGTCCATTGCGATGGTATACACAGGGAAGGATTCAGTTTTACTGGGATATCTGTGTGTATTTCCTGGACATACAGAATAAGCTGTAGTAAAGAGCAGAGTGGGAGGTCTGACAGGAAGTTTTTTATCGTTTGAGCAGAGCTGAAAGATTTCCTGTATCTGTCCGTCACCCTCTCAGTATCGGTTTAGGGATACCTCCCTCTGTAGACATTGGCCAGGCCATCAGGTTTTTACAAAGAATCCCTCCCACAGCAAACCGCCTGAGGTCTCAGATGTAGACTCCAACCTTGTCACTCAGATTCAGCAGCCCCACTGGGGTCAGTACTGATGGAGCTGACTGTCTAAATATCAGCGCTGAGGGAGTGGACACTGTTGGAGGGTCAGTGCTGATGGAGTGCCGCACTGTCGGAGGGTCAGCGCTGAGAGAGTGCCATGCTGTCGGAGGGTCAGTGCTGAGGGAGCAGGCGCTGTTGGAGGGTCAGTGCTGAGGGAGGAGGCACTTCAGAGAGTCTGTACACTCTCCCCCCCATCAAACACTCCCAGGACAGAGTCAGCATGGGGTTAGATACAGAGTAAAACTCCCTCTACACTGTCCCCCCCATAAGGCACCCCCAGGACAAAGACAGCGTGGAGTTAGATAGAGTAAAGCTCCCTCTACACTGTCCACCCCATCAAGCACTCCCGGGACAGAGACAACGAGGGGTTAGATACAGAGTAAAGCTCCCTCTACACTGTAAAGCCTACACTGTTGCCTTTCCATACTTGGAGACTGTTGAGCAGTGGGGCTGGGCTAGTGAAGTAGATGAACGTAAATGGAGAAATCGGTCATGTCTGAAAGCACAGGTCAGTCAGTCCCCTGGTGGGTCGGTGGGCCAGTGTTGGAGACAGACTGTGAGTATTATCTGAGGAATGCACACAATCAGTTCTGAGTCATTCCTGCAGTTCAGTGCAATCTCCATCTCTGTGATCACCAGCAAGTCAGACGCAATCCACATTCTTAACCATGTGTAATTGCCTCATCCAACCCTGTCAGACCCAGTCACTTCATTACAGCAGGAAATCTCAATGCTCCTTCAGGCTGAAACAGCAGATTTTTAAAAAAAATTGTGGTCAAGGTTTAACTGGCAAATGGTGCACAGGAAGATGTCATAAGCTGGCAATGTCATTACAACTCAGCACTAACCCTCCGACAGTGCAGCGCTCCCTCAGCACTGACCCTCCGACAGTGCAGCGCTCCCTCAGCACTGACCCTCCGACAGTACCCGCTCCCTCAGCACTGACCCTCCGACAGTGCCCGCTCCCTCAGCACTGACCCTCTGACAGTGCCTGCTCCCTCAGCACTGACCCTCCGACAGAGCCCGCTCCCTCAGCACTGACCCTCTGACAGTGCCCACTCCCTCATCACTGACCCTCTGACAGTGCCCACTCCCTCATCACTGACCCTCTTACAGTGCCCACTCCCTCATCACTGACCCTCTGACAGTGCCCGCTCCCTCAGCACTGACCCTCTGACAATGCTGCGCTCCCTCAGCACTGACCCTTTGACAGTCCGGCGCTCCCTCAGCACTGACCCTCCGACAGCGCCTGCTTCCTCAGCGCTGACCCTCTGACAATGCTGCTCTCCCTCAGCACTGACCCTCTGACTGTGCGGTGCTACCTCAGCACTGACCCCCTGACAGTGCACACCCACCTCAGCGCTGGCCCTATGGGACAGGCTAAAGGACAGGACTGAATGGCCTTCTGTTCCTGCATTAACAGCTCAAGGAGGGCTTGAACAGCCTCCAGTTCCTTTGGAACAGAGTTAGGGAGGTGTTGGGCAATACCATGAGATTTTCTTTTGTGCCTTTGTTAGCTTCACTGTAGAAAAGCATGCAGCCTTCCTCTGCTGAACAGCAGCTTGGGCATCTTGAGTCTCTGGATTTGAACTTGCAGGGTGCAGGCATGGCTATGGTGCTGGAGCTGTGTGTTTTGACACTCACACAGTGGGGACTGCAACTTCACACCATCCCCTGGATAAATAAAAACTGCCCCTTGTGAAAGGTGAGGCCAAGTTTCATTGAAGACTCCCCTCCTCCATCAGGAGGAGACTGGTGCCCCTTTGCTCACCTTCCTTCCCTGTGGAAGGGAGAGAAAAAAAAACCAGCGTGCAGCCTTCCTTGATCAAATCGCCAGTTTCGCAGCCTCGAGCTGGACAGGGCCTGTGTTCAGGCAAGGGCTCTGGATTGGACCTTGTTGAGCTCAGGGACTGTTCTGACAGGTGCTTGCTCCCCTGGTTTGGCTGAGTGGGGTGGTGGTGTGGGGGTATTTTGCATTGAATCGGTGAGGCAGGGAGGGAAGTGGAGGCTGCAGTATTTATGCAGGTCGTATCCAAAGTGAAGCCACTCCAGCCCAAACCTGGTCCCGCCAAGTATGGGGATTGTTGTTGGGAATTGGAATGCATTTGTGGGACTGGGGATGGGTATCGCACCCACGTGAAAGTGGCTTCCAAAGTCGAATAGCATGCTGGGCGTGCAGGGGCTAAAAAGCTGTGTCTGAGGCTGCCTCTGTCCCTCCCC